>NW_026961276.1:0-217883 GCF_963924245.1 Chroicocephalus ridibundus
TAACCCTAACCCTAACCCTAACCCTAACCCTAACCCTAACCCTAACCCTAACCCTAACCCTAACCCTAACCCTAACCCTAACCCTAACCCTAACCCTAACCCTAACCCTAACCCTAACCCTAACCCTAACCCTAACCCTAACCCTAACCCTAACCCTAACCCTAACCCTAACCCTAACCCTAACCCTAACCCTAACCCTAACCCTAACCCTAACCCTAACCCTAACCCTAACCCTAACCCTAACCCTAACCCTAACCCTAACCCTAACCCTAACCCTAACCCTAACCCTAACCCTAACCCTAACCCTAACCCTAACCCTAACCCTAACCCTAACCCTAACCCTAACCCTAACCCTAACCCTAACCCTAACCCTAACCCTAACCCTAACCCTAACCCTAACCCTAACCCTAACCCTAACCCTAACCCTAACCCTAACCCTAACCCTAACCCTAACCCTAACCCTAACCCTAACCCTAACCCTAACCCTAACCCTAACCCTAACCCTAACCCTAACCCTAACCCTAACCCTAACCCTAACCCTAACCCTAACCCTAACCCTAACCCTAACCCTAACCCTAACCCTAACCCTAACCCTAACCCTAACCCTAACCCTAACCCTAACCCTAACCCTAACCCTAACCCTAACCCTAACCCTAACCCTAACCCTAACCCTAACCCTAACCCTAACCCTAACCCTAACCCTAACCCTAACCCTAACCCTAACCCTAACCCTAACCCTAACCCTAACCCTAACCCTAACCCTAACCCTAACCCTAACCCTAACCCTAACCCTAACCCTAACCCTAACCCTAACCCTAACCCTAACCCTAACCCTAACCCTAACCCTAACCCTAACCCTAACCCTAACCCTAACCCTAACCCTAACCCTAACCCTAACCCTAACCCTAACCCTAACCCTAACCCTAACCCTAACCCTAACCCTAACCCTAACCCTAACCCTAACCCTAACCCTAACCCTAACCCTAACCCTAACCCTAACCCTAACCCTAACCCTAACCCTAACCCTAACCCTAACCCTAACCCTAACCCTAACCCTAACCCTAACCCTAACCCTAACCCTAACCCTAACCCTAACCCTAACCCTAACCCTAACCCTAACCCTAACCCTAACCCTAACCCTAACCCTAACCCTAACCCTAACCCTAACCCTAACCCTAACCCTAACCCTAACCCTAACCCTAACCCTAACCCTAACCCTAACCCTAACCCTAACCCTAACCCTAACCCTAACCCTAACCCTAACCCTAACCCTAACCCTAACCCTAACCCTAACCCTAACCCTAACCCTAACCCTAACCCTAACCCTAACCCTAACCCTAACCCTAACCCTAACCCTAACCCTAACCCTAACCCTAACCCTAACCCTAACCCTAACCCTAACCCTAACCCTAACCCTAACCCTAACCCTAACCCTAACCCTAACCCTAACCCTAACCCTAACCCTAACCCTAACCCTAACCCTAACCCTAACCCTAACCCTAACCCTAACCCTAACCCTAACCCTAACCCTAACCCTAACCCTAACCCTAACCCTAACCCTAACCCTAACCCTAACCCTAACCCTAACCCTAACCCTAACCCTAACCCTAACCCTAACCCTAACCCTAACCCTAACCCTAACCCTAACCCTAACCCTAACCCTAACCCTAACCCTAACCCTAACCCTAACCCTAACCCTAACCCTAACCCTAACCCTAACCCTAACCCTAACCCTAACCCAACCCCAACCCCAACCCCAACCCCAACCCCAACCCCAACCCCAACCCCAACCCCAACCCTAACCCTAACCCTAACCCTAACCCTAACCCTAACCCTAACCCTAACCCTAACCCTAACCCTAACCCTAAACCCTAAACCCTAAACCCTAACCCTAACCCTAACCCTAACCCTAACCCTAACCCTAAACCCTAACCCTAACCCTAACCCTAACCCTAACCCTAACCCTAACCCTAACCCTAACCCTAACCCCTAACCCTAACCCTAACCCTAAACCCTAACCCTAACCCTAACCCTAACCCTAACCCCTAACCCTAACCCCTAACCCCTAACCCTAACCCCTAACCCTAACCCCTAACCCTAACCCTAACCCTAACCCTAACCCCTAACCCCAACCCCTAACCCTAACCCCTAACCCCAACCCCAACCCCTAACCCTAACCCTAACCCCTAACCCCAACCCTAACCCCTAAACCCTAACCCTAACCCCAACCCTAACCCCTAACCCCAACCCTTAACCCCTAAACCCTAACCCGCATATTTAATTGTTCATTTGCATATCTGATTAGTTTATTTGCATAACTAGTATTCTAATTGGGAGCAATGGGTGGTTAAAATAAGCTGTGGTTGTGATTATTTTACCCACCCATTGCTCCCAATTAGAATACTGCTCAGTTATGTATGCATAGGGGGTAATATTATAGTAATAAAAGAAATAAAAATAATAACACTGGTGCAGCAGTAGGTTTTGGTACAGGGGCTGGGAGTGACTTTTTTTTTTTTTTAATTTGTTTTTGAAGTGACTACCAGCCCCTGTACCAAAACCTACTGCTGCTTTTTACCAATTCAAAATATGTCTACTTACAATGACCAACGTGTAAAAAATGCTGGTCACCCCAGACATACACTGACAACTGAACACCCTCCAGCAAATTCTCAGACACGCTCTCTCAAAATCAACCGCACTCAATGCTACACTGACACCCAGTGTCAGACATCCAAAAACTCAGCCTCGATCACAGATGAATGCAGGCAGGCTGCCAGCCAGTCCGAGTCATGCACAGACTCTGGCATGGCCAAAGACAAGCACGTATCGGGATGCCAACTCCCGCCCTATCCAAGATGCCTGCTCACTATCTGACACACTCAGAGTCCCACACCGTTCAAAACATGCACACACAGACATTCACAACCCAAAGCAACACTGCTCATACTCAAGCACAGTCCAACACAGGCATGCTCAGAGTCCAGAGCCTTCTAGAACAGGCACACCCAGATTCCAGCTCACCCATACACAAAGTCAGACACACATAGTAATAGTCCAAGTCTGCCGCCACCACAGCCCAACTCAGCCACACACACAGTCACACTCCCCAATGTGTGACTCCAACAGCACAAGTCAAACTCAGGCTCCACCACCATCCCACACAGGCAGCCATCCGATCACACTCCAGACCGTGCACCCTCAGACTCCAACAGCATCCAACACAGGGAGCCACGCAGTCACACTCTGCAATGTGGACCTTCAGAGTCCAACAGTATCCAAGTCAAACACAGACTCTGCCACCGTGCAACTCTGCCACACACACAGTCACACTGCACAATCTGCACCCTCAGACTCCAACAGCACCCAAGTCAAACACAGACAACCACACAGGCACACTCCAGAACATGCAGCCTCAGACTCCAACAGCATCCGAGTCTAACACAGGCTCCGACACCGCCCAGCACAGGCTATCACACAGGCACGCTCCAGGACATGCAGCCTCAGACTCCAGTGAGATCCAACTCATGCACACACATGGTCACACTGCAAAAATTACACCCTCAAACTCCGACACGGCCACACTCAGCAACAAGCACGCTAAGACTCTGATGCGGTCTGGCTCAAACACAGACCAGACAGACAATACAAAACTTATAATGGAGAATTAAAATGTAGCTTTATTATAGACAGTGGAACTAGTCCTACTCTCACCTAAACCTTATGGAAGTTACTGTTCGTAAACTTCACTGTTGGTAAATGCAGACCTTGAATCTTGATGACTGCATTTGTGAATCCAGAAACATGTCCCAAAGTCTGTCAGTCACAGACTCCTACCTGCTGCTTCCCCCATGCCTGTTGCCCATGCCGTTGTTGTCCTGGGAGCTTGATAGAGAATGCCATGCATTGCAAACATCTCCTTACTTGCCTTGGTATTCTTCCATTATATACATATTTCTTCCCTTACAACACTGTAGCTTTTTCTCCTGAGCTCTAAAATATCTCTGCCCTCTCCCTGAAGATGTAGGGCCAGAGAAAGCTTCTCTCCTTCATTTGGCTAGCAAGCCCTGCACAAACCACAACACGACTCTATTAAGGTGTAGTTTACCTACCAGATCTAGCTCTTGCCCCAATACACAGAATTTCACCGCACGTGTAGCGGCTCCCCTGCTTTATGGCTTAGTGTGATATTTCCGTCAGAATACAGCCTAAACATATTTCACTTCCCCCTATTAGCTCATTGCAATCAATGTTCAGGTTCATCACTAATTGGGTCCTATTAGCACTCTACACTTCTGTAATTACCTTTGAGTAAGTTTAACACCAATACCTCAGCACAGCCAAATCTACCAGTTGACTACTTATTAACACCTAAAACCCTGACTTTCCCGGAACCTATCCACAGCTACATTTACCTACACCTTGTCCAGGCTCCCTCCTACACCATGATGGAACTTACCTGATCATTTACAACAATTACTACAAGTACCTGTACACTCCAAATGAGAACTGTTCTTAACACAACTACTTCTACCTTCCCCCCACCCCGCCACTATCAGCTCTGTTTCCACATCAACACTGAAATTATCTGCTACCCTTGTAAATTCTACTGACATATCACTATAAGCCATCATCTCATCAAAAGATATCACACCTTACATCTTTTTTTTTTGGTGCAACCAAACCAGAAGCATCCTAGCCTTCACACATTCCAAACACACCGCTCTCTCAACAACCACACAAAAGACCCACCGCTCTCGGCTCCTGCCTGCCTCTGACCACCTACCGCCAGATGCCGTCCCCCCCCGCGGGCTTCGCTCCCCAGGAGCGCTGCTCGCGGGGGGCTCCTGAATGTCCCTGCCTGACAAAACCCCGCCCGGAGCCCCACCTCCGCCCAAACTTTGGCGACAACTGTCGCCTCGCAGAGGGGCCGGGACCGGGGGAAAAAAACCCCAGCCAGGGGAGGGGAAAAAAAAAATCCCCCGGCTGGGGCTTTTTTATTCTTTCATTTGGCTCTGCGTGCCTTCGGTAAGCAAGGCTCAACTCCACGTATGACCTGCGAGGCAACACCACCACCAAAACACAAGCACCACGCACACCGCTCTCTCAACAACCACACAAAAGACCCACCGCTCTCGGCTCCTGCCTGCCTCTGACCACCTACCGCCAGATGCCGTCCCCCCCCCCGCGGGCTTCGCTCCCCAGGAGCGCTGCTCGCGGGGGGCTCCTGAATGTCCCTGCCTGACAAAACCCCGCCCGGAGCCCCACCTCCGCCCAAACTTTGGCGACAACTGTCGCCTCGCAGAGGGGCCGGGACCGGGGGAAAAAAACCCCAGCCAGGGGAGGGGAAAAAAAAAATCCCCCGGCTGGGGCTTTTTTATTCTTTCATTTGGCTCTGGTGCCTTCGGTAAGCAAGGCTCAACTCCACGTATGACCTGCGAGGCAACACCACCACCAAAACACAAGCACCACGCACAGCGCTCTCTCAACAACCACACAAAAGACCCACCGCTCTCGGCTCCTGCCTGCCTCTGACCACCTACCGCCAGATGCCGTCCCCCCCCCCCGCGGGCTTCGCTCCCCAGGAGCGCTGCTCGCGGGGGGCTCCTGAATGTCCCTGCCTGACAAAACCCCGCCCGGAGCCCCACCTCCGCCCAAACTTTGGCGACAACTGTCGCCTCGCAGAGGGGCCGGGACCGGGGGAAAAAAACCCCAGCCAGGGGAGGGGAAAAAAAAAAATCCCCCGGCTGGGGCTTTTTTATTCTTTCATTTGGCTCTGGTGCCTTCGGTAAGCAAGGCTCAACTCCACGTATGACCTGCGAGGCAACACCACCACCAAAACACAAGCACCACGCACAGCGCTCTCTCAACAACCACACAAAAGACCCACCGCTCTCGGCTCCTGCCTGCCTCTGACCACCTACCGCCAGATGCCGTCCCCCCCCCCGCGGGCTTCGCTCCCCAGGAGCGCTGCTCGCGGGGGGCTCCTGAATGTCCCTGCCTGACAAAACCCCGCCCGGAGCCCCACCTCCGCCCAAACTTTGGCGACAACTGTCGCCTCGCAGAGGGGCCGGGACCGGGGGAAAAAAACCCCAGCCAGGGGAGGGGAAAAAAAAAATCCCCCGGCTGGGGCTTTTTTATTCTTTCATTTGGCTCTGGTGCCTTCGGTAAGCAAGGCTCAACTCCACGTATGACCTGCGAGGCAACACCACCACCAAAACACAAGCACCACGCACACCGCTCTCTCAACAACCACACAAAAGACCCACCGCTCTCGGCTCCTGCCTGCCTCTGACCACCTACCGCCAGATGCCGTCCCCCCCCCCGCGGGCTTCGCTCCCCAGGAGCGCTGCTCGCGGGGGGCTCCTGAATGTCCCTGCCTGACAAAACCCCGCCCGGAGCCCCACCTCCGCCCAAACTTTGGCGACAACTGTCGCCTCGCAGAGGGGCCGGGACCGGGGGAAAAAAACCCCAGCCAGGGGAGGGGAAAAAAAAAAATCCCCCGGCTGGGGCTTTTTTATTCTTTCATTTGGCTCTGGTGCCTTCGGTAAGCAAGGCTCAACTCCACGTATGACCTGCGAGGCAACACCACCACCAAAACACAAGCACCACGCACAGCGCTCTCTCAACAACCACACAAAAGACCCACCGCTCTCGGCTCCTGCCTGCCTCTGACCACCTACCGCCAGATGCCGTCCCCCCCCCCCGCGGGCTTCGCTCCCCAGGAGCGCTGCTCGCGGGGGGCTCCTGAATGTCCCTGCCTGACAAAACCCCGCCCGGAGCCCCACCTCCGCCCAAACTTTGGCGACAACTGTCGCCTCGCAGAGGGGCCGGGACCGGGGGAAAAAAACCCCAGCCAGGGGAGGGGAAAAAAAAAATCCCCCGGCTGGGGCTTTTTTATTCTTTCATTTGGCTCTGGTGCCTTCGGTAAGCAAGGCTCAACTCCACGTATGACCTGCGAGGCAACACCACCACCAAAACACAAGCACCACGCACACCGCTCTCTCAACAACCACACAAAAGACCCACCGCTCTCGGCTCCTGCCTGCCTCTGACCACCTACCGCCAGATGCCGTCCCCCCCCCCGCGGGCTTCGCTCCCCAGGAGCGCTGCTCGCGGGGGGCTCCTGAATGTCCCTGCCTGACAAAACCCCGCCCGGAGCCCTACCAGGGCCGGGGGGGGGGGGGGGGCAGAATCCACTGGCTAGGGCTTTTTTATTCCTTCATTTGGCTCTGCATGCCTTTGGTAAGGCAGGACTCAACTCCACATACGACCTCAATGTCAGAAGTATTAGGGACAAGGGGACATCACATCACAACAGTGTCAAATAACTAACAATCGACTAACAAAATCCCAATATCGTGCAGTACATTCACAGACAGGTTCCGCTGACAAGCAAGACAAAGGCAGAGCAATGCGACGCAAGACGTAACACTGTACATGACGGTTCGCTGCTACACACGGTGCAATAAAGAGTGGCCGATGAAAGATTTGACGACTCCGGGACGTATGCTGGCAGAAGACATCAGATGTCGGTCAAGACAACGGCAGAGCAATACAATGCTAGGTGTAACATGATACGGGGCAGTACAAGGCAATACATGCTCAAATAAACAACAACCAAGTAAAATAGCCATGATACAGTGCAGTCCTATGACAGTGCCTAAAATAACAACCGATACAATCACGGGGCAATACAATATAAGACATACCACAATACAGGGCAGTACGAGGCGATAGGCAGCAAAATAAATTAGAGCCGATTAAAATGCCTACAAAACAGTGCAGGACAATGACACAATATTTAAAATTACAGTCAAGACCGTGACACTGTGATACAATGCAAGGGCTACCAGTATACAAGGTAGTAAAAGCCATCCATGGGGCAAACAAAGAACAATTGTTTGCAAAATTAACAGTACATTACTGTACGATCCCAGACGCTCTGAAGTGACAGTCAGGAAAATGACAAGGCGATACGATGCGAGACGTAACAGTACATGGGGCAGTAAAAGCCAACATGCAATCAAATAAAGAATGGCATGCTAACAAATACACAACACTGTAGCGCTATGAGACGAGGTCTAAAAGGATGATTGAGACCATGACATGGTGATACAACGCAAGACGTCACATTGTATGGAGCGGTACAGCACAATACACAGTCAAAAAAACAGCCACCAAATAAAATAGTAACAATACAGTGCAGTCCTATGATACATTGTCTAAAATAACAAATCGAGACAGTGACAAGGCGATACGATGCAAGATGTAACGGTATATTGAGCAGCACAAGGCAATATGCGGCCAAAGAACAAACAATTAAAACACACAATACAGTGCAGCACTATGACACGATCTCTAAAATTACAATCGAGACAATGACAGGAGAATACAATGCAAGGCATTACGGTATACCGGGCAGCGCAAAGCAATATGCAGACAAATAAATAACATGGGACTCAAAAATTGACAATACGCTCCGGTACAATCCCGGGAACTCGGAAATGACGGTCAAGAAAATGACAGGGCGATACAACAGAAGACATTACAGCATACAGGGCGGTACAAGCCAATGCGTGGTCAAATAAAGAACAGCTGATTCGAAAATTGACAAGACTGTGAAGTACAATCCCAGGCGGTCTGAAATAAGCCAAGACAATGACAAAGAATTACAATGCAAGACGTGACAGTATACGGGGCGCTGCAAGGCAATACCCGGTCAAAAAAAAAAAAAACACGCTTAAAAATTCGCAATACATTGCAGTCCTATGACAAAATGTCAAGAATGACCGTCAAAACAAGGACAGAGCAATGAAAGACAAGTCATAACACAATACAGGGAAGTACAAAACAAGACACGTTCAAATAAATATCAGTCAATTACAAAACCCAAAATACAATTGAGTCCAATGACACAGCATCCAAAATGACAAATCGATACAATGACAGGACAATACTACAATTCAAGACATTGCATTATACAGGGCAACAAAAGGCAATAAACAGTCAAATAAATAACAGCCAATTCAGAATTTAACTGTATAGGGCACTACAGTTGCAGACGGTCTGAAATGACAATCGATACAATGATAGGGCCATATGATACAAGACATGACATGACACAGGGCAGTATAAGGCAATACGCAGCTTAATGAAAAGCAACACATTAAAATACCAACAATGCAACACAGTCCTATGACACAATGTCTAAAATGACGATCGATACAATGATGAGGCACTGCAATACAAGACATCGCGCTATACACAGTGGTACAAGGCAAGACACGGTCAAAAAAACCAAGCACATAAAATACTAACAGTATGGTGCAGTCCTATGACAGATTGTCTAAAAAGACAGTCAAGACAATCACAGAGCAACACGATGCTATACATACCACAATACAGGGCAGCACAAGGCAATATGTGGCCAAATGAATAACAGCCGATACCCACAATAGAATGCAGCGCTATGACACCATGTCTAAAATGTCAGTCAAGACAATGACAAAATGACAGAATGCAAGATATCACGGTATACAGGGCGCTACAAGGCAATACGCAGTCAAATAACTAACAGTCAATGTACTGCACTGCATTGTGAATTTTGTTAATCGTAGACGGTCTGAATTGACAGTCCACGCGATGACAGTGCGATACAACGCAAGACGTAAGGCTATACAGGGGCAGTACACAGCAATACGCGGTCGTTTAAAAAAGACAGCCGATGAAAAAATTCACAATACGGTGCAGTCCTATCACACAATGTCTAAGACAACAGTAAAAACAATACCATAGCAATACAGTGCAAGACGTAACGGTATAGCAGGCAGGACAAGGCAATGAGCAGTCAAATCAAGAATAGCCGATTAAAATAACCGCAATACAGTGCAATGCTATGACACAATCTCTAAAATGACAATCGAGACACTGACGGGGCAATACAATGCAACACATAACAGTATACAGGGCAGTACAGGGTAATACCAAGTCACATAAAAAACAGCCGATGAAAAAATTAACAGTACAGTGCAATATAATCCCAGACAGTTTGAAGTGACAGTCAATGAGCAGGCAATACAAAGCTAGACATAATAGCAGGCATAACACCATAACACAGTCAAATAAATAACAGCCTGTTAAAATACCCACAATACATTCCAGTCCTAGGTCATGATGTCTACAGTGACCCTTAAGACAATGATGGAGCAACGCAATGCAAGACATAACATTATACAGGGCAGTTCAAGGCCAATACGCAATCAAATAAGGAATGACCAAACACAAAACTGACATTACAGTGCAGTACTATGACAGAATGTCACAAAAGACAGTCAAAACCATGAAACGCTTATACAAAGGAATACATAACACAATACTGAACAGCAGAAGGGAATACACAATGCAATACAGCACTAATTAAAGAAAAACCACAATACAGCGCAGTACAATCAAACACAGTCTCAGGTGGCAGGAAAGGCAGTTACAGAGGAATAACACTCGAGACAGAACACCATACAGGCCAGTCCAAGCCAGTACGCAGGCACACAAAGTACAACTGATCAAGAAGCTCGCGATATGGTGCCTGTCAATGCTAGAATGTATCGGATGGCTCTCGGGACAGTCACAGGGAAATACAATGCAACATATCAGAAAATAGAAGGCAGGACAAAGCAATAAAAAGTTAAATATAGAGCAACGGATCAAATCCACCCACAATGCAGTGCCGTAAAATCCCAGAGAGTCTCAAATGACAGTCCAGACAATGACAGGGTAATAAAATGCAAGATGTGACAGTATACAGGGAGGCACAATACAGAATAAAGTAAGGACCGACCGATCGAAACCCCACAATAAAGAACGGTACGATTCCAAACAGTCTCGGGTGGCAATCGAGACAGTTACAGGGTGGCAGAATTGAAGACACGAGATTACACAGTGCCATACGATGCTGTATGCAATCAAATAAATACCAACCGATAAAAAAACCCACAATACCGTGGCGGGACAACACAAAAATAAATGAGACGACAGTCCAGACTATGACAGGGCAATACAAGGTGAGACATAACACAATACAGGGTGGTACAGTACAATACACAGTCAAAAATAAAAAACCCATTAAATAACCCATAATACAGTGCAGGACAATGCCAATATATGCAGGACAGCAGCCAGGAGGATGACAGAGCAGTACAAGACAAAATGTAACACAATACAGGGCGCTGCAATGACAAAGTATATCAAATAGCAGTCAGAACGACGACAGGGCAATGCAATGCAAGACAACACAGCACAAGGCGGTAACGAGGCAATGCACGCTCAAGAAGAGCAACCGATAAAATTCCCCAAATACATAGAGGACAATCCCAGAATGTCGTAAAATGCCAGTGAAGAGAATGACACGGCAATACAGGCCACTGCCATGCAGGGGAGCGGAAAAGGGCTCTTGGGCTGGACATTATTGATAGAGTAAGCTAATTAACTTATAGTCACATTAGCATTGGAAGAAAATATGTAGGTCCCCACTGGAGACAGACTCAGGCCTGTATTGTGAGCCATCCCCCAAAGTAGAAGTACCACTCATAACAGCTTCCACTGATGGTTATAGCTCAAACAGCAACCTGGGGAAGAAAAAGAGAAGTAAAAAGCAAAAGGGAGAGAAAAAAGAGAAACAGGGTGGCAGGGGGAGGGGGTGGACGGGGGGAAGAAGAGAAAAAAAAAGGGGGGGCAGGCCGCGGAAGAGAAGGAAAAAAAAGGGGACAGCAGAAGAGAAGAAAAAATAAAAGGGGGCGGCTGTGGAGAAGAGAAGAGAAAAAAGGGGGGAAGAGAGACGAAAGAAAAAAAAATGGGGCAGAGGGGTGGAAGAAAAAAAAAAGGAGGCAGAGCAAATAAGAAAAAAAGGAGGGGCAGAGGGAATAAGAGGAAAAAAACAAGGGGGCAGCAGTAGGCAGAGAAGAAAAAAAGGGGGTGGCAGAGGAGAAGATGAAAAAAAGGGGGCTGGGCGGGAAGACAAGAAAAAAAGGGGGCGGTGGGAGAAGAGAAGAAAAAAGGGGGCTGGGCAGGAAGAAAAGAAAAAAAGGGGAGCAGGGGGGCAAAAAGAAGAAAAAGGGGAGCAGGGGAGGGAAAAAAGCAAAGAAGGGGGCTGGCGGGAAAAGAGAAGAAGAAAAAGGGAGGCTGGGGAGGATGAGGAAAAGAAGAAAAACGGGAGCAAAGGGGGGAAAGAAGGAAAAAAGGGGGCTGGCGGGCCTAGAGAAGGAAAAAAAGGGGGCAGAGAGGAGGGAAGACAATAAAAAGGGGGGCAGGAGGGGGGAAGAGGAAAAAAGCGGACAGGATGGGGAAAGAGAAGAAGAAAAAGGGAGGCTGGGGAGGAAGAGAAAAAAGGGGGCAGTGGGGGGAAGACAAGAAAAAAAGGGGAATAGGGGGGAGAAGGAAAAAACAGAGGGGCAGAGAGGAGGGAAGACAAAAAGTGGACTGTGTGGGAAGACAAGAAGAAAAAAAAGAGAGGGCGGCCGGGGGGAAGACAAGAAAAAAAAAAAAGAGAGAGGGCGGCCGGGGGGAAGACAAGAAAAAAAAAAAAGAGAGGGCGGCCGGGGGGAAGACAAGAAAAAAAAAAAAGAGAGGGCGGCCAGGGGGAAGACAAGAAAAAAGAAGGGAGGCTGGACGGCAAAAAGAAAAAAAAGGAGCAGGGGGGAAAGAAAGAAAAAAGGGGGCTGGGGGGGAAAGAAGAAAAAGGGGTGCGGCAGGGGAAGAAGAAAAAAGGGGGGCAGCTGGCGGGGGAAGAGAAGAAAAAAAGGGGGCAGAAGGGCAAAAGAGAAAAAAAGGGGGGCAGACAGGCTGAACATGAAAATAAAAGTGGGGCAGAGGGGGTAAGAGAAGAAAAAAGGGGGTGGCTACAGGGAAGGGAAGAGAAAAAAGGGGGGCAGAGGGGCAGAGAGGATAAAAAAAGTGGGTGGCAGTGGAAAGACGAAAAAGGGGGGCTGGGGAGAAAGAGGAGGAAAAAAAAAGACGGGCAGCGGGGGTAGGAAAAAAAGGGGGCTGCTGTGGGAAGAGTAAAAAAACAGGGGGCAGCTGTGGGGAGAGAAGAAAAACAGGGGGTGAAAGGGGCGGAAGAGGAAAAAGGGGGGGCAGCAGTGGTAAGAGAAGAAAAAGGGGGCTGGGGAGTAAGAGAAGAAAAAAAACAACGGGCAGCTGTGGGAAGAGTGGAAAAAAGGGGGAAAGGGGCAGAAGAGGAAAAAAGGGGGCAGCTGTGGGGAGAGAAGAAAAAAATGGGGGCGTCTGTGGGGAAAGGAAGAAAAAGGGGGCAGGGGGCGGAAGAGGAAAAAAGGGGGCAGCTATGGGGAGAGAAGAAAAAAGTGGGGGGAAAAGGGGGCGGCTGTGGGGAAGGGAAGAAAAAAGTGGGGGGAAAAGGGGGCGGCTGTGGGGAAGGGAAGAAAAAAAAGGGGGCGGCTGTGGGGAAGGGAAGAAAAAAAAGGGGGCGGCTGTGGGGAAGGGAAGAAAAAAAAGGGGGCGGCTGTGGGGAAGGGAAGAAAAAAAAGGGGGCGGCTGTGGGGAAGGGAAGAAAAAAAGGGGGCAGGAGGGCAGAAAGGGAGAAAAGGGGCAGGGTGGCGAAAGAGGAAAGAAAGGGGGCAGAGGAGCGGAAGAGGTAAAAAAGGGGGTGGCCTTGTGGAGAGAAGAAAAAAGGGTGGGGAAAGGGGCAGAAGAGGGAAAAAAAGGTGGGGAAAGGGGCAGAAGAGAAGAAAAAAGGGGGCTGAGGAGGAAGAGGAGGAAAAATACGATGGGCGGTTGTGAGAAGAGTAGAAAAAAGGAGGGGGCTGTGGGAAGAGGAGAAGAAACAAATGGGGGACAGAGAGGTGGAAGAGGTAAAAAGGGGGCAGCTATGGGGAGAGAGGAAAAAAGGGGGCGGCTGTAGGAAAAGGAAGAAAGAGAGGGGTATGGGGGCAGAAAGGAAAAATCGGGGCGGGGGGGCAGAAGAAAAAAAAAAAGGGAGCAGAGGGCCAGAAAAGGTAAAAAAGGGGGCAGCTGTGGGGAGAAAAGTAAAAAAGGGGGGGAAGGGGCAGAAGACGAAAAAAGGGGGCTGTGGAGGAAGGGGAGAGAAAAACCGGGGGGGCTGTGGGAAGAGTAGAAAAAAAAAAAGGGGGGGTAAAAGGGGCGGAAGAGGAAAAAAAGGGACAGCAGTGGGAAGAGAAGAAAAAAGGGGGCTGAGGAGGAAGAGGAAGAAAAAAAACGATGGGCAGCTGTGAGAAGAGTAGAAAAAGCGGGCGGCTGTGGGAAGAGTAGAAGAAACAAATGGGTGACAGAGGGGCGGAGAGGAAAAAAGAGGGGCATGGGGGCGGAAAGGGAAAAAAAGGGGGCAGAAGAGGAAAAAAAAAGGGGGGCAGAAGAGGAAAAAAAAAGGGGGGCAGAAGAGGAAAAAAAAAGGGGGGCAGAAGAGGAAAAAAAAGGGGGGCAGAAGAGGAAAAAAAAGGGGGGCAGAAGAGGAAAAAAAAAGGGGGGCAGAAGAGGAAAAAAAAAGGGGGGCAGAGGGGCGGAAGAGGTAAAAAAGGGGGCGGCTGTGGGAAGAGAAGAAAAGACGGAAAAAAGGGAGGGGAAGGGGCAGAAGACGGAAAAAAGGGAGGGGAAAAGGGGCGGAATGGGAAAAGAAGGGGGCAGCAGTGGGAAGAGTAGAAAAAAGGGGGCTGGGGAGGAAGAGGAGGAAAAAAATGTCAGGCAGCTGTGGGAATAGTAGAAAAGAGGGGGGCTGTGGGAAGGAAGAAGAAGCAAATGGGGGACAGGAAGGCAGAACACGAAAAAAGGGGGACAGAGGGGTGGAAGAGGAAAATAATGTGGGGTAGAGGGGGTAAGAGAGGAAAAGGGGGCTGGGAAGGAAGAGGAAAAAATAGGGGCAGACTTTTGGAAGAGAAGAAGAAAAGGGGGCGGCTGTGCAGAGGAGAAGAAGAAGAAAAGGGGGCGGCTGTGCAGAGGAGAAGAAGAAGAAAAGGGGGCGGCTGTGCAGAGGAGAAGAAGAAGAAAAGGGGAACAGGGGGGCCAAAAGAAGGAAAAAATGGGGGCGGTGGGAAGAGAAGAAAGAAAGGGGCAGAGGGGCAGAAGAGGAAAAAAAGGGGGGCAGAGGGGCAGAAGAGGAAAAAAGGGGGGTGGCTGTGGGGAGAGAAAAAAAAAAGGGGGGCAGAGGGGCGGAAGAGGGAAAAAAGGGGGTGAAAGGGGCAGCTGTGGGGAGAGAAGGAAAAAAGGGGGGCAAAGGGGCAGAAGAGAAAAAAGGGGGCTGGGGAGGAAGAGGAGGAAAAAACAACGGGCAGCTATGGTAATAGTAGAAAAGGGGGGGCTGCAGGAAAGAAGAAGAAACAAAAGGGGGAGAGAGGGGCGGAAGAGGAAAAAAGGGGGACAGAGGGGCAGAACAGGGACATGAAGTGGGGTAGAGGGGCTAAGAGAAGAAAAAGGGGGCTTGGAAGGAAGAGGAAAAAAATAGGGGCAGCCGTTTGTAAGAGAAGAGGAAAAAAGAGGTGGCTGTGCAGAAGAGAAGAAAAGGGGGCGGCAGGGGAAGAAAAGAAAAAAGGGGCAGGGGGGCGGAAGAGAAGAAAAAAAGATGTGGGAAGAGTAGAAAAAAGGCGGCGGCTGTGGGGAAGGGAAGAGAAAAAAGGCGGCGGCTGTGGGGAAGGGAAGAGAAAAAAGGCGGCGGCTGTGGGGAAGGGAAGAGAAAAAAGGCGGCGGCTGTGGGGAAGGGAAGAGAAAAAAGGCGGCGGCTGTGGGGAAGGGAAGAGAAAAAAGGCGGCGGCTGTGGGGAAGGGAAGAGAAAAAAGGCGGCGGCTGTGGGAAGGGAAGAGAAAAAAGGCGGCGGCTGTGGGAAGGGAAGAGAAAAAAGGCGGCGGCTGTGGGAAGAGTAGAAAAAAAGGCGGCGGCTGTGGGAAGAGTAGAAAAAAAGGCGGCGGCTGTGGGGAAGGTAAGAGGAACAAAAGACGGGCGGCTGTGGGAAGGGAAGAGAACAAAAGACGGGCGGCTGTGGGAAGGGAAGAGAACAAAAGACGGGCGGCTGTGAGGAAGAGAAGAAAAAAAGACGGGCGGCTGTGAGGAAGAGAAGAAAAAAAGACGGGCGGCTGTGAGGAAGAGAAGAAAAAAGGGGGCGGCGGGGTAAGAAAAGAAAAAGAGGGGGCTGCACGGGCAGAAAACAAAGGGGAGAAGGGAGGCAAAAAGAAGGAAAAAGGGGGGCAGCAGGGGAAGAGAAAAAAGGGGGCGCGGTGGGGAGAGAAGAAAAAAGGGGGGCAGGGGGCGGAAAGGAAGAAAAAGGGGGGCAGGGGGCGGAAAGGAAGAAAAAGGGGGGCAGCCTCAGGGAGAGAAGAAAAGGGGGGAAAGTGGCAGAAAAGGAGGAAAAAAATGACCAGCGGCTGTGGGAAGAGTAGAAAAAAAAGGGGGTGAAAGGGGCAGAAGAGGAAAAAAAGGGGCGGCTGTGGGAAGAGAAAAAAACAAAGGGGGAAGGGGCAGAAGAGGAGGAAAAAAACGACGGGCGGCTGTGGGCAGAGTAGGGAAAAAAACGACGGCAGAGGGGCGGAAGAAGAGGGAAAAACAACGGGAGCTATGGGAAGAGTAGAGACAAAAGGGGGACAGAAGGTCGGAAGAGGAAAAAGGGGGGCGGGGGGGGCGAAAAGAAGGGGGGCAGGGGGGGGCGAAAAGAAGGGGGGCAGGGGGGGGCGAAAAGAAGGGGGGCGGGGGGGGCGAAAAGAAGGGGGGCGGGGGGGGCGAAAAGAAGGGGGGCGGGGGGGGCGAAAAGAAGGGGGGCAGGGGGGGGCGAAAAGAAGGAAAGAAGGGGGCAGGGGGGCGGAAGAGGAAAAAAGGGGGAGAAAAGGGGCAGAAGAGGAAAAAAGGGGTCAGCTGTAGGCAAGGGAAGAAAAGGGAGTGGCGGGGGAATAAAATAAAAAAATGGGGGCGGGGAGGCAAAAAGAGGAAAAAAGGGGGTGGGCTGGACGGGAAGGGAAGAAAAGAAAAAAGGGGGTGGGCTGGACGGGAAGGGAAGAGAAAAAAGGGGGACAGAAGGGCAGAAGAGGAAAAAAATGGGCTAGAGGGGGTAAGAGAAAAAAAGGGGTACGGCCGTGAGGAAGAGAAGAGGAAAAAAGGGGGCGGCTGGGAAGGAAGAAAAAAAAAAAGGGGGACAGAGAAGCAGAAGAGGAAAATAAAGTAGGGTAGAGGGAGTAAGAGAAAAGAGGGGGGCAGTAATGAGAAGAGAAGAAAAAAGGGGGCTGAGAAGGGGAAAAAAATAGGGGCAGCCGCTCGGAAGAGAGGAAAAAAGGGGGCTGGACAGGAAGAAAAGAACAAGGGGAGCAGGGGGGCAAAAAGAAGGAAAAAAGGGGGGGCGGAAGGGAAGAAAAAAAAAAGGGGGGGCGGAAGGGAAGAAAAAAAAAAGGGGGGGCGGAAGGGAAGAAAAAAAAAAGGGGGGCGGAAGGGAAGAAAAAAAAAAGGGGGGGCGGAAGGGAAGAAAAAAAAAAGGGGGGGCGGAAGGGAAGAAGAAAAAAAGGGGGGGCGGAAGGGAAGAAGAAAAAAAGGGGGGGCGGAAGGGAAGAAGAAAAAAAGGGGGGGCGGAAGGGAAGAAGAAAAAAAGGGGGGGCGGAAGGGAAGAAGAAAAAAAGGGGGGGCGGAAGGGAAGAAGAAAAAAAGGGGGGGCGGAAGGGAAGAAGAAAAAAAGGGGGGGGCGGAAACGGGGCGGAAGGGGAGGAAAAAAGGGGGCGGAAACGGGGCGGAAGGGGAGGAAAAAAGGGGGCGGAAACGGGGCGGAAGGGGAGGAAAAAAGGGGGCGGAAACGGGGCGGAAGGGGAGGAAAAAATGACAGGCAGCTGTGGCAATAGTAGAAAAAAGGCGAGGGCTGTGGGAAGGAAGAAGAAACAAGTGGGGGACAGAAAGGCGGAAGACAAAAAGGGGGACAGAGGGGTGGAAGAGGAAAATAATGTGGGGTAGAGGGGGTAAGAGAAGAAAAAAATGGGGGTGGAGGGAAGAGAAGAAAAAAGGGGGAAAGGGGCGGAAGAGGAAAAAGGGGGGAAAGGGGTGGCTGTGGGGAGAGAAGGAAAAGGGGGGGCAGAGGAGGAAAAAAGGGGGGCAGAAGAAGGAAAAAGGGGCTGGGGAGGAAGAGGAGAAAAAAACAATGGGCAGCTGTGGTAATAGTAGAAAAGGGGGGGCTGTGGGAAGGAAGAAGAAACAAAAGGGGGACAGAGGGGTGGCGGGGGAAGGAAAGAAACAAAAGGGGGACAGAGGGGCGGCGGAAGATGAAGAGAAACAAGGGGGTGGGGGCGGCGGAAGACGAAAAAAAAAAGATGTGGGAAGAGTAGAAAAAAGACAGGCGGCTGTGGGGAAGCGAGGAGAAAAAAGGGGGTTGGGGAAGCGAGGAGAAAAAAGGGGGTTGGGGAAGCGAGGAGAAAAAAGGGGGTTGGGGAAGCGAGGAGAAAAAAGGGGGTTGGGGAAGCGAGGAGAAAAAAAAGACAGGCAGATGTGGGAAGGGAAGAGAAAAAAAGGGGGCAGCTGGGAAGGAAGAACATACAAAAGGGGGACAGAAGGGCAGAAGAGGAAAAAAAATGGGGTAAAGGGGGTAAGAGAAAAAAAGAGGGGCAGCTGTGGGAAAAGAAGAAAAAGGGGGCGGCCGTGAGGAAGAGAACAAAAAAAGGGGGCGGCCGTGAGGAAGAGAAGAAGGAAAAGGGGGCTGGATGGGTAGAAAAGAAAAAAAAAATGGGAGCAGGGGGCCGAAAAGAAGGAAAAATAGGGGGGAAGGGGCGGAAGAGGAAAGAAGGGGTCGTCTGTGGGGAAAGGAAGAAAAAGGGGGGAAGAGGTAAAAAAGCGGGGGGAAAGGGGCAGAAGAGGAGCAAAAAAAAGACAGGCAGCTGTGGGGAAGGGAAGACAAAAAAGGGGAGAAATGGGGCGGAAGAGGGGGAAAAAAGCTGGGGGGGAGAAAGGGGGCGGAAGAGGGGGAAAAAAGCTGGGGGGGAGAAAGGGGGCAGAAGAGGGGAAAAAAGCGGGGAGCAGTGGGAGAAGAAAAAAGGGGGCTGGGGAAGAAGAAAAGGAAAAAACGACGAGCAGCTGTGGGACAAGTAGAAAAAAAGGGGGCGGCTGGGGGGAGAGAAGAAAAATGGGGAAAAGGGGCGGAAGAGGGGGGAAAAAGGGGGCGAGAAAAGGGGCGGAAGAGGGGGAAAAAGGGGGCGAGAAAAGGGGCGGAAGAGGGGGAAAAAGGGGGCGAGAAAAGGGGCGGAAGAGGGGGCAGCAGTGGGACGAGTAGAAAAAAGGGGGAAGGGGGGGAGAGGGGCAAAAGACGGAAAAGGGGGAGCTTGGGGAGGAAAAGAAGGAAAAAAACAACGAGCAGCTGTGGGACGAGTAGAAAAAAAAGACGGGAAAGGGGGAAGAGGGGCGGAAGAGAAGGAAAACGGGGCTTGGGGAGGAAGAGGAGGAAAAAAACAACGAGCAGCTGTGGGGGGAGAGGGGCGGAAGAGAAGGAAAAAGGGGGAGAGGGGCAGAAGAGAAGGAAAAAAAAACAACGAGCAGCTGTGGGACAAGTAGAAAAAGAGAGGGGAAAAGGGGGGGAGAGGGGCAGAAGAGAAGGAAAAAGGGGCTTGGGGAGGGGCGGAAGAGAAAAAAGGCGGCGCCGGCTGTGGGGAAGGGAAGAGGAGGAAAAAAAAATGGGCGGCTGTGGGGAAGGGAAGAGAAAAAAAGGGGGCAGCTGGGAAGGAAGAAGAAACAAAGAGGGGACAGAAGGGCGGAAGAGGAAAAAAAATGGGGTAAAGTGGGTAAGAGAAAAAAAGGGGGCAGCTGGGAAGGAAGAAGAAACAAAGAGGGGGCGGAAGAGAAAAAAAAATGGGGTAAAGGGGGTAAGAGGAAAAAAGGGGCGGCCGTTCGGAAGAGAGGAAAAAAGGGGGGTGGCGGGGGAAGAAAAGAAGAAAAAGGGGGCTGGATGGGTAGAAAAGAAGAAGAGAGGGAGCAGGGGGGCAAAAAGAAGGAAAAAAGGGGGGCAGTAGGCCAAGAGAAAAAAATGGGGGCGGAAGAGAAGAAAGAAGGGGCAGAGGAGGAAAAAAGGGGGCGGCGGCGGGGGCAGAGGAGGAAAAAAGGGGGGAAAGAGGGAAAAGAGGGGGCGGCAGCGGGGAAGGGAAGAAAAGAGGGAAAAGAGGGGGCGGCGGCGGGGAAGGGAAGAAAAGAGGGAAAAGAGGGGGCAGAAGGGAAAAAAGGGGTGCCCTTGGGGAGAGAAGAAAAAAGGGGGGGAAAGGGGCGGAAGACTGAAAGAAGTGGGGGAAAGGGGCGGAAGAGGAAAAAGGGGGGCAGCAGTGGGAAGAGAAGAAAAAAGGGGGCTGGGGAGGAAGAGGAGGAAAAAAAGACGGGCAGCTGTGGGGAAGGGAAGAGAGAAAAGGGGGCATCTGGGAAGGAAGAGGAAGAAAGGGGGACAGAGGGGCAGAGGGGCAGAAGAGAAGAAAGAAGCGGGGGGGCAGTGGGGGTAGGAGAAGAAACAAGGGGGCTGGGCAGGAAGAGGAGAGAAATAGGGGCGGCTGTAAGAAGAGAAGAAAAAAAAATTGGGGCTGCTGTGGGAAGAGAAGAAAAAAAGGGGGAGCAGAAGGGCGGAAGAGAAAAAAAGGGGGCGGCTGGCGGGGGTAGAAGGGCAGAAGGGAAAAAAAGGGGGCGGCTGGCGGGGGTAGAAGGGCAGAAGGGGAAAAACACGGAGGGCGGCAGCGGGGAAGGGAGGGGAAAAACACGGAGGGCAGCGGCGGGGAAGAGAGGAAAGAGAAAGGGGCAGCTCAGAAGGAAGAAGAAAAAAAGGGGGCTGGGGGGTGGGGAGAGGAAAAAAAAAGGAGGGATCACACCACCACAGCGCTCCAATTTAGAAAAAAAATTAAGAAACTCACAATTCAGTACAATACAATCCCAGACACTCTAAAGTAAGTCAGGACAATGACAGGGCAATACAGTGCAGGAAATAACATTATACAGAGCGGTGCCTGGCACTACACACTCAAATAAGGAACAGCCAATGGAAACATTGAAAATACATTGCCATCAAATGTTAGAAAACATCAGATGTCATTCAAGACAATGACAGAGCGACACAACGGAAGGCATAACACAATACTGGGCAGTACAAGGCAATATGCAGCTAAACAAAGAACAACTGATGAAAAAATTCACAACAGAGTGCAGTCTTATGACAATCTCCAAAGCGACCGTTACGACAATGACAGGGCGATACAATGCCACATGTTACGGTATACAGGGCAGTACAACCCAATACGCAGACAAGTAAGCGACAGCCAATTACAAGACCCACAATACAGCACACTACAATGCCAGACAGTCTCAGATGTCGGTCAAGACAATGACAGGGCAATACAGTGCAAGACATAACATTATGCGGGTCAGTACAAGGCAATACACAGTCAAATAAAGACCAGTAAATTACAATACCCAAGACACTGCAGTACAATGGCAAATCCCACGTGTCAGTCAAGACAATGTCAATGCAAAACAGAACACCACGCAGGGCAGTCCAAGGCAATACCCAGTCAAATAAAGAACAGCCAGTCAGAAAACCCACACTACGCTGCCGTACAATCTCAAAAAGTCTCAGATGGCGGTCAAGACAATTACAGGGCAATACAGTGCAAGATGTGACACAATACAGTCCGGCGCAAGGCAATACGTACCCAAATAAAGAACAGACAGGTAAAAAATTCACAATGCAGTGCACTACTATGACACAATGGATCAGATGGCAATCAAGATGATGACGGGGCAATACATGGCAAGACGCGACACCATACGGGGCCGGACAAGGCAATATGCAGTTGTGGCGGGCAGAGCGATTCACTTCACTCCTAAGAGAGAAGTCAAGAAACATTTAGAAACACACACGCAGGGATTCTCCAAAGGTAACAGTGCACGTGACAGCGCTTCAGCAGATTGCACGGCCACGTACCCCGGGTTACTTACTGCCTAGGGGCCAGGGTCAGACGAGCTGTCAGGGAGACCCTCCCCTTGAGTCACGAGGCTCGGAAAGGACCCCCTTGCTTTCTAAACTCCTTCTCCGAGAGGAGTCTAGGTGCGGCTGGATCCAACTCCTAGCCCCGGACTTGGGCAACAATTTACCTCTAAAGGATTGTATCTGCGCCATTGACCCTTTATACCACTGATCTAAGACTAGAAGGTTTAGCATGCTATTAGTCACTTATCGGGACTCTGTTGCAGCAAGGCACCTCTCAACCTCGAGGACTAGAACCTTAAGTGAGCTTCGCCGCTCAAGGGGAGATGCTGGCGAACAGGCTGCTGTTGTGTGGGAAAGCGCAAAATGCTCTTTGGCTGTCCATGATTCATAGAGGCAGCTAATTGATTTTTAGCCATAACAGCCCGGGAAAAAATATCTAGGTCCTCACTCCAGACTGCGTCTTGACTCCGTTGCCAGCCATCCCCCAAAGTATGGGTCGCTCATAAGAACTCCCACTGATGGTTAGGGCTTGAGCCGCAGCCCAGGGGAAAACAAGGCGGGGGGGGTGGGGGGTGGGTGGGGCAGGAAACAGGAGATGATAACACCACAGCAATCAAATATAGGACAGCCCATTACAGGACTGCACTGCATTGTGTATTTTTAACACAGTATCTGTGGAATAAATACTAAATTGGCTAAAAAATACAAAAGTACAGCATTGTTCACACATTAAGGAAAAGTATAAAATCAAGAGGCTTCTGAGGTAGAAAATAGCCGCAGCTGGCATGAAGGACACAATATCTGTGGTTCCCTGATAAGCTACATGAGGTACGGGACAGGATGCAATTATTCCGTGGCTTTACCTTATGATGTATAGCGGATACAGGAATGGGATGATACCATGAAACAGATAAGCTGCCAATTAGCTGCCCGCTAGATGCTCAGAGCCAACATTTTGTCAAATTTTGATGAAATGCTGTCCTTTGTGCGAACTTTGCTCATTATAATGTCATTATAATACCAAAACACACCTCCATCCCGAAGGCTACCCGCCTCCAAGGTGCGACCACTCCTTCTTGAGTCTGCGCCCTGAATTTCTCGTAAACTATACCTTTAATTGTGAAGCGAGATAAATTTACACCAATCATGATAAAAGTATGTATGACTAAAGTCACTCAAACTCCACCTTGAAGATAACAAATAGTATAAAAATAGCCCGAGAGAGGGGGGATACCCAGGGAAGACACCACCATAAAGAATTACATCACTGACTTCTGGGATCAGTCGATGGGCTGAGCCTCTCTTCCCCCCCATAGGGACGCCTTTGGGTAAGACTTAGATTATACCGAGTGCTTCCTCGGGAAACTTAGAAACTTCTCTAGAGACTCTCTTTTCCTACATTTAAAGCCAGGCTGTATCGTTTATAACTTTGTCGCGCGTTTTGTATATGTAACAATACTTTCATTTGCACGTGCTTTGCAGACAGTGTATTTATCACCGGCAATCCTAAGAACCTATATATCTGTTGTTTAAATAAACTGCACTTTTTTAAGTAGCTAGCCGTTTTGGTTTCTCACTGAACGCGACCAAAGACTCGAGAGTGGCCGTGCTAGTTCATGAGCATGACTAGACTGAAGGTGCAGTCCACTATTAGTGTATCCAAATCGTAATAGTTTAATAGATATTAAACGCGATTGGACTGATAGTGCTGAATTGGGCATCACTCAGAATTTAAACCTAGCCGCACCTAGCCTCCCACCTCGGTGAGGAGTGTTAGAACGCAAGGGGGTTTATCTTCTGCTAAAACCGCTTGGCCCCTTTTCACACAACAGTATCTTAAACAACAGTCAAGGCAATGACAGAGCAATGCAGCACAGGACATAACAATATATGGAGTGGCACAAGGTAATTCACAGTCAAATAAACAGCCCATTAAAGGACTACACTGTATGGTGATTTTTTTAACGCAATCTCTAAAATGACAATCAAGACAGTGACAGCGCAATACAATGCAAGACATTACAGTCTACAGGGCAATACAATCCATACTGCAGTCAAACAACAGCCAGTTACGGTACCCAGAATACGGTGCACTAAAAAGCCAGACAGTCTCAGATGTAGATCGAGACAACGACAGAGCAAGACAAAGCAATACATTACATTATACACGACAGTACACGGCAATTCAAAGTCAAATTAATAACAGGCAGTTAAAAAAATTCACAATATGGTGCGCTACGACACAATGGATCAAATGGCAATCAAAACAGTGATGGGGCAATACAACACAAAACATGACACAACAGACAGACGAGGAAATACGCAGTTCTGGCTGGCAGAGCGACTAACTTCACTCCTAAGAGAGAAGAAGTGTAACATATAGTAACAAACACAGTGATTCAACAAAGGTACCAGTGCACATGACGGCATTTTACCAGATTCCATGGCCACGTACCCCAGGTTATTTACTGCCTAGGGGCCAGGGTCAGACGAGCTGTCAGGGAGACCCTCCTCTTGAGTCACGAGGCTCGGAAAGGACCCCCTTGCTTTCTAAACTCCTTCTCCGAGAGGAGTCTAGGTGCGGCTGGATCCCATCCTTGCCCCGGCCTTGGGCAACGGTTTACCTCTAAAGGATTAGATCTGCACCATCAACCCATTCTATCACTCAGCTAAGATTGCAAAGCTCTGCATGCTATTAGTCACTTACCCAGGTTCTGCTGCGGCAAGGCGTCTCTCAACCTCGAGGAGCAGAACCTTACGTGAGCGTCCCCGCTCAAGCGCCGGAGGTGGCGAACAGGCCGCTGCCGGGCAGGAAGGCTCCAAGGGCTCTTGTCCTGTCCACTATTTGTAGAGGAAGCTAATTGACTTGTAGTCATATCAGCCTGGGAAAAAAATAACTCAGTCCCCAGTCCAGACGGTGTGTTGACTCTCTTGACTGCGGGGAGGAGAGAAAAGGGGGTTGGGGGGGTGAGGGGGTGGGAAACGGCGGGGAGGAGGGCACCGCACCACCACACCGGTCAAACAAAGAACAACCAATTCAAGAATTCACAACACAGAGCAGTACAATCCCAGACAGTCTAAAACAACAGTCGAAACAATGACAGACCAATACAATGCAAGACATAACACAACACGGGGCAGCACGAGGCAATACGCAGCCAAATTAAGAACAACCCATCAACACACCCACGATACAGCGCAGTCCTCCGACAGAATGTTTCAAGTGATCGTCAAAACAACGATGGGGCAATGCAATGCAATGCCTAACACAATACAGGACGCAACGATGGAACACACAACCCAAGAACTCATTCAGAAACTCACAATACAGTGCAGTCCAATCCCAGACAAGCTCAAATAACAAGCAAGACAACAACGTCAGGGCAATACGAGGCAAGACAAAGTTACACAGGGCAGTACAACGCCATACACCATCAAATAAAGAACAGCCAAGGAAAGAATTCACAGTGCAGTGCCATACAATGCCAGACTCTCTCTCAGATGGCAGTCGAGACAACGACAGAGCAACGCATCGCAAGGTGTAACGCGATACGGGGCACTACAAGACACTGCACGGTCAAAGAAACAACAACCTATTAAAGAAGTCACAATACAGTGCAGTCCTAGGACAGAACGTCTATAAAATGACCGTCTAGACAATGACAGGGCACTACGACGCAAGACAAAACACGATACAGGGCACTACAAGGCAAAACACACTCACATCAACAACCACCCCATAAAAAAATACCACAAAACAGTGCAGCACCCTGCCACAATATATCACGTGGCACTCAGGACAATTCCATGGCAATACAATGCCAAACGTAACACAGCACAGGGCAGTACAATGCAAAACAGAATGAAAGAAAGAACAACCTGGCAAAACCCCAACACACAGGGCAGTACCATCCCACAGGGCGTCAGGTGGCGGTCGAGACAGTTACAGGACAACAGAATCCGAGACGTAACATTACACAGCGCAGTACAGTGATATAGTCAGTCAAATAAATAACCCACAAAGGGACCCACAATACTGTGCCTTCCAACGCCAACAGAGGTCAGACAGCAGGCAAGATACCGACAGAGCAATGCAACGCACAACGTAAGACAACAGAGGACGGTCTAATGCTCAGACGCATCAGATGGCAGTCAAAACAATGACGCGGCAACACAATTCGAGACCCAACACAAAGGGGCGGTAGCACGGCAATACACGGTGGTCAAAGAAAGAGCACCCGGTAAAACCCCCACGATACAGATGGCTACTATCCCAGAGCGTCCACAATGACAGTGAAGAGAACGACGGGGCAATGCAACGCAAGACAGAACACCATACAGGGCACTACAAGGCAATACGCAGACAAATCAAGAACAAACTTTTTAAAAAAACGGAATATGGAGCAGTACATACCAGAACCGATGAGATAGTCGTCAGGGCGATAACAGGGCAATACAATGCAAGACAAAACACAACACGGGACAGGACGAGGTAAGAGGTAGTCAAATAATGAACCGCCGATCGAAGACCCACAGACCGGCAGTCCCGGTCGCAGATGGCAGTTGATAAAACTGAGCAACAGAATCCAAGACATAACATTATAGGGGGCAGTATAATGAAATAGGCAGTCACATAGAGAACAAGCAATTATGAAACTGACAGTACAGTTCATTACCATGACAGAATATTTCAGATATCAATCAAGACTGTTCCAGACCAATACAATACAAGACCTAACAATATACCGGGCGCTACAATCTGATACACAGTGAAATAAAAGCAATTGAATATAGGACTGCACGGTACTGAGAATTTTTTTTAACACAATGTCTAAACTGACAATAAATACAGTGACAGGGCTATACAATGCGAGACGTAGCATCACACCGGACAGTGCAATCCAATACGTGGTCATATAAACAACAACCAATTATAGGACTGCACCACATTATGAATCTTTTAACACAGTCTGTAAAATGACAATCCAGACTACAACATGTCAATAGAATGCAAGACATAACAGTATAGTGGGCAAAACCAGGCAATATGCAGTCAAAAACCAGCAAATTATAGCACGGCACTGTATTGTGAATTTTTTAACGCAACATCTAAATTCACAAACGAAACAATGACAGGACAATACAACGCAACACATAACACTGTACGCGTCAGTACAACCCAATACCCGCTCAAATAAACAGCAAACCGTTCTAGGACTGCACAGGATTGGGAATTGTTTAACAAATACACAGTTCAATGAACAACAACCAATTTTTGGACTGCAGTGGACTGTGAAAGTTTTAAACACAAAGTCTAAAGTCACAAACCCGACAATGACAGGACAACACAATGCAAGATGTAACAGCGTACATGGCAGTACAATGCAATACACCGTCAAATAAAAAACAGCTGATGAAGGAAGTGACAAGACGGTGGCATACAATGGCAGAATAGATCAGATGACAGTCAAGACAACAACAGAGCCATACAATGGAAGACGTAACACCACACGGGGCAATACGAGGCAATATACAGCCACATAAGAACCCATGAAAGACATCACAATACAGTCCAGTCCTAGGACAGATTCTCTAATGTGACCGTCAAGACGACAGGGCAATACAATGCAAGACGTAACACAGGCAATATGCAGTTGTGGCGGGTGCAGTGATAAAATTCACTCCTAAGAGAGAGGTAGAGAAACATTTACAAACATAACAACAGTGATTCAACAAAGGTAGCAGCGCATGTGATGGCACTTTACCAGATTACATCGCCACATACCCCAGATTATTTACTGCCTAGGGGCCAGGGTCAGATGAGCTGTCAGGGAGACCCTCCCCATTGAATCACTGAATCACATTGATCCCATCCTTGCCCCGGACTTGGGAAACAATTTACCTCTTAAAGGATCATATCTGCGTCAAACCCTTTATATCGCTTAGCTAAGATTGCAAAGTCTGGCATGCTAGTCACTTACCCAGAATCTGTTGCGTCAAGGCATCTCTCAGCCTCAAAGAGCGGAACCTTAAGTGAGTGTCCCCGGGAAATGATGGCGAACAGGCGACTTGTAGTGCCACTCGTAGCGACTCCCACTGGTTTTTTTAGCTTAGGCAGCAGCCTGGGCGAAAAAGGGTGATGACACCGCAACAGCGGTCAAATACAAAACAACCGGTTAAAAATTGCACAATACAGTGCCAGACAGTCTAAAATAACTGGCAAGACAATGACAGGGCAATACAATGCAAGATCGAACCTTACACAGGGCGTTACAAGGCAACATACAATCAAATGCTGAACAGACAATGAAAGAATTGACGGTACAGTGGTATACAATGGTAGAATATATCATATGTCAGTCACCACAATGACAGAGCAATACAAGGCAAGATGAAACGCGATACGGGGCCCTACCAGGCGATACAGTCAAGGAAACAACAACCCATGAAAGAATTCACAATACGGCGCGGTCCTAGGACAGAACGTGTAAAATGACCGTCGAGACAATGACAGGGTGATACGATGCAAGATGCAGCACCACACCAGGTGGTAACAAGGCACCATGCAGCCAAATGAAGAACAACCGATTAAAAAACCCAGCATACGTTCAACTGTAATACCAGAAAAGATCAGAAGGCAGTCAAGACAATGACAGCACTATAATACGAGAAGTAACACAATACACAGCAGTACAAGGCATTACACAGTCAAATAAAGAAGAACCGTTTGAAAAACACACAATACAGTGTGGTGCGATGCCACAGTAGATCAGAATGCAGTCGAGACTAAAATGGGGCAATATAATGCGAGATGCTACACAACACAGGGCAGTACGAGGCGTTAGAAAGCCAAATGAAGGAGAACCGATTAAAACCCCCGCAATACAGTGTGGTATGAGGCCCAAACAGATCAGAAGACAGTCAAGGCTATGACGGGGCAATATAATGCAAGACGTAACACAATAGAGGGCGGTACAAGGCATTACACAGTCAAAGAACAACTGATTAAAAAAAAACACGCAATGCCGTGTGGTACAATGCCAGAATAGATCACATAGCAGTCAAGAGCGTGACGGAGCAACATGATGCAAAATTGATACTGAGCCAGGCAGAGCAATACTGTCTCAAATACACAAGAATACAATACGGAACCGAATTCTTAAGCGTACGATGCAAGACCATCTCAAATAGTAGTTGAGGAAGTTACTGAGTGACGGAACGCAAAAACAACACGCTGCCCGGCAATGCAATATATGGTCAGATACAGAACAATCCGTTCCGGAAACAACGTATCGAACGGTACAACTCCATGGTCTCAGATGGCAGTCAAGACATATACAGAGCAATACCATGCGAGACATAACACAATACAGGGCAATACGATAAAATACATAGGGTAACTTAAGAACGACGAATCAAAAAACCCACAACACAGTGCTTACAACATCATGCGGCCTCAGATGGCGGTCCAGATGATTAGAGGGCAATGCAACGCAAGATGAAACACGATACGGGGCGGTACCCTGCAAAATCATCCCAGACGGCCATCGGGGAAATTACAGAGCGATATAATGCAAAAACAATGCCCTGCCCGACAATGCAATATACAGGCACATAGAAAACAATCCGTTACAGAAACAACATATGGAACAATACCGTGGGAGATGGTTTCCGATGGCGCTTAAGGGAACTACAGAGTGATGCGATGCAAAACCTAAATAGCGCCAAGCAATGCAATACAGTTTCAAATACACAACCTTCAAATACAAAACAAAATACTTAAGGATACAATGCCAGAGTGTCTCACGTGACAGTCGAAACAGTGACAGACCGAAACGATTCAAGAGGTACTGCGATACAGGGCAGAACAAGAGAATACGCGGTCAAAGGAAGAACAAACGATTAATAAATCCACAATACCATGCGGTACGATGACAGAATATATCGGATGGCTGTCAAGACAACGACAAAGCGATACACTGCAAAACCAAAAGACGGCCAGGCGAGGCAACAAAATTTCAAATATGCAATGATGTGATTCAAAACAAAATATGGAAGGGTACCGTGCCTGATCGTCTCAGACGGCAATCAAGACAATGACGGAGCAATACGACGCAAAACTGAGATACAGGCAAGCAAAGTGATACACTTCAAAGTACAGACTGATGCAACGCCAAACAAAATACAGAACTATATGACGCAACGCAGTCCGACCTGGCAGTCAAGATAATTATGGGGTGCTACGATGCAAAACCGATACGGAGCCGGGCAATGCAATACCATTTCAAATACAGAATACAATGCAAAACAAAAAATACATAACCAGACAACGTGAGACAGTCTCAGACAGCAGTCAAGACAGTTACAGAGCAATGCAATTCAAAAACAACGCAGAGCCCAGCAACGCAATACAGTCAGATGCAGAACAATCCATCAAAGTAACAATGTAGGGAACGGTACAACGTGACAGACTCAGATTACAGTCAAGACAATGACCGAGCAATACAGCGCAAGACGTAACAGAACACAGGCGTTACTGTGCTACACCACCCGAGACTGCGGACGAGAAAACTACAGAGCGATCCAATTCCAGACAAAGCACAATACAAGGCAGTACCACGCAAGATAGTGTCACATACGGTCAGGACAATTACCGCGCCGCTTGCGTGCCCAAAGGGCACCGCTCCTAGACAGCCTGGAGCGCTGCGCACACTTTTAAATGCCTCGCTGCTATTTCCAACCCTGTCCCCTCCCCTGCCCCAGGAAGCTCCACTGCCGGTACCTCAACTTCCCTTTCTGAGGGCCGGGACTCTGAAGCCCTGCTCAACAAGAAAAAAAAATTACCATGTATCAAATCGATTCATCCCGGCGTCGCTGAGTTTCCTCTTCACCATCCGCAAAAACAAACAAGGGAACCCCAATTTCCACAAAACGGTGCCATCGGGCGCCATCGCATCCGTCAACTCTAACTTGTACTGCAATATCCCCCACATCAGATGCACCGTACCTTTCCGCTCACCTGCTCCACACAGATTCCAGATTCAGACTTTGCAGCGCTCTCCGGTTCTGGCACATAAGACACCTAGACACACAATATTATTGTTGAGCTTACGGGAAACCACCACCCCCACTCGCTACCTCTCTATTACCCAGCACACCTCCAACGCTCGTCCGGCTCCAGAGGCGCGCAGCACCTGCAAAACCAAAGACAAACACTCCACTGAGCTGCAACGTAGTACTTTGCTATTAGACACCAACAGGTCCACAAGCGCCTCACTTGCTGGGACTACTCAGTGGGCGTGCAGCATCGCCCCTCTGACCCTGCGTGTCACGCCAACCAAAGAAACGCATGCTGAGATACCGCCCAAAACCCTAACACGTGCGGACCCATTCCCATCTCCCGCTCCCTCGCCTCGCCTGCCCGTCCTCCCCTGAGGCATGCAACCTGAAGGCTCGCAAAGCGCCTGTAAAACCCAACCGACACAGGTTGCTTCAAACTTGAAAGTTGCTCCCTCTGAGGAAGATGTGATACTTCAGCCCACCCGCCGCTGCTGACCTTGACTGACTCATCCCCGTCCCCACATCCCATGTCATGCATTGCTTCAAAACTTCAAATCCGAAAGAACCAATGCATACAGTACTCAAAGCCCCATCTTCTCTCTAACACCACGTGCTGACCCACCTTCTTACGTTGCTTCCCTCTCCTACGCTGCCCTGCCAAGCTTGTCCTGTTGCATCTGCAAGAATGACATCAGAGAAGTCACGTTGAGGCAGAGCAATAGAGTCATAACAACAGAAACTCCTGAACCTTTTTACAAATACCATTTAAGGTCCAAATACAACCGTACACAAAGAAAATTACAAAAAAACCGCACCAAAACCAGCTATACCCTCTTCCACAGGAACTCTTCTTCACTACTGCTGTATTGCCTTTCCAACATGCCTGTGCTCTTTGCAAACAAAACAGAAGAGGTATCTACACAGCCTCCCGAGGGCTACCCTGAGATGACTCTAACACCTTTGCCCCGATCTACGTAGATTCATGTACTACATAGAGACTCTCCACACGACTCCGCCCACCCTGGACACTACGCACCCGGGCAGGGCAGCCCCGAGCCAAACACTCACGGTTGCAGACAGACGCTACACAGAACGCTACAAACGACGTGCCTCAAAGACGAGAGAAAACTCTCAGCAAGAAAGATGACACGGGGACCAAAGTCACCGTCGTGCAAGAAAATCTGTGGGATTGTGATGATGTCGACGTGAAGATGCTCTACGAAACCCCCTGAAACCCCCTGATGGTACGTAATAAGAATGGACTGTTGAGCCCACTAAGATGGGCGTGCAGGAAGCCTGCCTTCAAGACCTAAGAATGTAACGATGCAGGGAAGAAATCCCAGTCGTGGAAGTGGGCCGTCTGGAAACTTCTGAGACAAGACCGATGCACGCTTTAAGATGCTGACACAAGAAGAGCGGCAGCCGAATGGTGCTACGCCCACAGGCCCGAGCGTTCAAGACCCTAAGGATGATGCCTGGGGCCCCACATCGTGCTCCTGGAGCTCAAAGATGACCTCGACACCCAAGAAAGGGCTAAGATACAGAACACAGACCACATGAACGACATGACAACACGCACGGGCTGGAACTGCCCTGCCTGGGACACGCTAGCGTCACACTGAACAGTAAGCAACGTTCTTTGCCTTCCCAAATATGACTGTGCCCCAGGACAGCCCTCGCCCCTACGCTAACATCGAAGACCCCATTTTGCAATAGTCCACCTCAGCCTCTCTCCGTCGCCTGACTGTCAACTTAGCTTTTGGAGGGCCAGGCATCTGGATCCTTCTTCGATGCGGTCCGCAAAAACCAGCCACCCGATACATTTCTACAGTCACCAGGTCCCTCCTCTTCCCTCTGCAAAAGGAAAAGAAAAAATAATCCCAGAGGCAGCCACAGCACCAGCAATAAGCATCCTGAGAGGAGATGCCAACCTCTTCCACGACACCGTCAGCCTCACAAACACCGTGGCATTCTGCTTGCCCGCTCCGCGCCTATTCCGGAGTCGGAGACTGCGGTGATAGTTATTCACAGCACCTTAAGAGACCAAGAAACACAACATTACCACTGCGCTTCTGCCAAACCGCCACACCATCAACTCCTATCTTCTGTCTTCCCATGGACTCCGGGCTCTGCTGCAGACCCGGAGAGTCAGCAAAGCCCTGACCTGACCTACACCGGGGGCCTGCTGCAAGCCGCAAAGGCTCCAGGGACACGGCGGTACCCTGCGCAATGTGGGGGCAATTGTGTGGAATAATTACTAAATTGGCCAAGAATACAAAAATACAGCATTGTTCACACATTAAGGAAAGTCATAAAATCAAGAGGCTTCTGAGGTAGAATACAGCCGCAGCTAGCACACGAAGAATGCAACATCTGTGATTCCCTGTACAAGGTTGTTTGCGAAACTACACGAGGGATGGAACGGAACACGCTTGTTCCGTGGCCTTCCCTTGTGACGAATAGCAGATATGGGGACGAGATGGTACTACGGAACTGATAAGCGGCCTACACGCTACCCGAGCCAACATTTCGTCAAATGTTGATGAAATGCTGTCCTTTTGTGCGAACTTTGCTCACCACAATGTACCAAAACACACCTCCATCCCGGAGGCTATCCGCCCCCGAGGTGTGAACGCTCCTCCTTGAATACATTGATCATAATAAAAGTACGTATGACTAAAGTCACTCAAACTCCACTTTGAAGATAAAAAAATAATATAAAAATAGCCCAAGAGAGAGGGGATGTCAGGGAAGACACCATCGCGAAGAATTCCACCGCTGATTTCCGGGATCAGTCGACGGGCTGAGCCTCTCTTCCCCCCCACAGGGACGCCTTTGGGTAAGACTTCGATTACACCGAGCGCTTTCTCGGGGACTTAGAAATTTCTCTAGAGAATCTCTACCCTACATTTATAGCCAGGCTGTATCGTTTATAATTTTGTCGCGCGTTTGTATACTTAGCAATATCTTTATTTGCACGTGCTTTGCAGACAGTGTATTTATCACCGGCAATCCTAAAGAACCTGTATATCTGTTGTTTAAATAAACTGCACTGTTTAAGTAGCTAGTCGTTTCGCTTTCTCACTGAACGCGACCAAAACTACAGAGAGGCCGTGCTAGTTCAGGAGCACGACTAGACTGAAGGTGCAGTCCACTATTAGTGTATCCAAATCGTAAAAGTTTACTAGATATTAAACGCGATTGGACTGATAGTGCTGAATTGGGCATCACTCAGAATTTAAACCTAGCCGCACCTAGCCTCCCACCTCGGTGAGGAGTGTTAGAACGCAAGGGGGTTTATCTTCTGCCAAAACCGCTTGGCCCCGTTTCACGTAACAAATTGAACAGGTGCCTCACAGCCTGAAAGAGGTTATACCTTATGGCCCTGCTGCTTTCCTGTGAAATGTGAAAACTCCATCTACGGCTACAGACAAGATGCTCACCTGGTCCCTGCGTAGTAATCTCATCTGCCCAACTTAGAAAAATTCTATTGGTGTCTTACCCAGGATACGGCAAAGCCAGTGGAAAAAAAAAAAACCTCCCCAAGAAAGGTCCATCTTCAATACACTCAGGGATTCCACGAAAATACGCCGTGCCTGGAAAAGAGAAAACTATACCCTTAAACCATCTCGCTGCCCCTGAAACACTCGCTACAATGTGACTGTCCTGAAAAACCACAAGGAAGAGAAGCCGCATACGAGACCGCTCTCTACTCTACATGCTGCCAGACCTTACCTGGTCCTCAAGGTCTTACCACCGCCAGCTTCTTACCTGCGATTCTCTAAGTAGGATAACATCTCCGCCCCAGGAGCTGAGCCAGCTCCAAAGCTGCAATCAACTGAAGGACCGGCAGAGCTCCGACCCTGGAGACGCCCAGCAGCAGAATGAGGTGCCCCAGCAGAGGCTGTGGGTTATATACCCCGGGCCCCGCCCACCGTCCTTCCCACCAGCACCTGGGAAAGGGGCCCGGCTGACCTCCAGAAGCCATAGAGCCTGTCAGAGAAGCGGCCTTTTCTCACAGGCCTGAAAAGTACAGCATGCAAAACACCAAAACGGAGAAAGCGACCCTTAGAGGAAATGACAACACGTCCTCTTTTATTACAGCTACATCAATTGCGTCAGCAAGAGGGCCCGGTAAGTACGTAAACTTAAACAAACTTTTGCAGGGCGTAGACAGAAAGAGAAAGACATCATCCTAACTTCCATAGGCAAGTAGATCATTAGGCCCGATAACCACGTTTTTAAAAAAAAAAAAAAAACACCATGTCTTCCGATCCCTTGTAAAAGAAAACCCACAATGTTAGCGCGGCCACACGTCACTTCTATCGAGACCCCGCGTATTACCCGACTTCTGCCAGAACTACGTTCTGGCTAGGACCGACGGACAGAGTGCAAGCAGAGGCTCGTGCGCCGCCTGTAATACAGCAGCTGAGAAAGAGCCGGTGCTCTAGGCTGCCGCTCTCCTCAGCGGAGTCCGCTCCTGCGCCCTAACCGTCGTTGCTGTCACAGTTTATGCTGGGCATTAAACCAAGTGACAGATGCTCTCTGTTAACTTCTCTCCTGAGGAAGGAAAGAACGTGAAGGAGACTTAGGAACTGAAAGAGAAACTGAACTCTTTCATCGTGAACCATAAACAGACAAGTAATACCCAGGAGAGACAACAATAACAGGAAAAAAATAAAATAGATAAAATATACATACAAGCCAGTATCAGGCTCCCAGGATGACCATCGCTTCACCGGCAGGCACAGGCAAAGTCCGAGACTGGACACGGCAATGGATTGGAACCGGATTCTGGATCTGGTTGCATAAATGCATGGATCAGGATCAAACCCTGTTGGACAGAGGAGTCCTCGGACACCAGCCGCTGAAGCAAAGGTACCGACCCCTTCGATCCCTCCGCTTTTATACTGAGCGTGATGACGATGGGATGCGATACCCCATCAGTCAGGTTTGGGTCACCGGTCCTGTCTACTCTTCACGATGGGTGCGACCCCTCTATGCTTTTCCGCTTCCGACCCTCCAACAGGGCATATATAAAAGTGAGCTGAGCTACACTGTTACAGCAATAAGTATAAGCAAGAGCCTCTCCGCACGGCATCCCTTCGCATTAAGTGTAAATACGAGGTCTTGGTGCTCTGAAGGCAGATACTACCTGAAAAATACATCATTATCTTCAGACAGTTCAGTTGGTTGGAAGAGACTTACCTGAAAAAGTAAAATGACTGAAAACAACACTGGTTCTATTGTACCTCAGACCTGCACATGGCTACGTAACCTCATATGCACATTAAAAAAGAAGTGGCCAAATGTATTTATGGAGCCACCGGTCACATCTTCCCTTTATTACCTCGTGCCAAGCCACCTTTGTACCGCACTCCTGTCGGCTCCCCTGCATCGCCCTGTCCATCTCATCTCTCTGCATCAGAAAAAACACACCAATATCAAACATTACCCTAATGCGGCACAGTACCTTAATTCCAAAGGTCTTGTTTCTACTTAGGAACCCTGTTCACCTAAGTCCAACTAAATTCACCTAAGTCCAACTGCCATCCAAAAAAAAAAAAGTAAGCCCAGAAAATTAAACCCCACAGAAAGCAGCCTTATCATCTTTGAGATACTGTCTCCTTCACTAACCGTGAACACCCTCTCTAAATTAGCTCCACTTATGCCAGCGCCCGCTAATGAAACACCCGTCCACACAGCCTCCTGAGACCTAATCGATTCGAAACGACTATGCAACCTTTGCCTGGGTCTAGGCAGATCCTCATATTCACTACAGACTCTCATCGTGATTCTGACTACCCTGGACACTACGCACCCAGGCAGGGCAGCCCCAAGCCAAACACACACAGTCGTAGACCAACACTATGAAGAAACACCATGAAAGACACGCCTGAAAAGATGAGAGAAAACTCTCAGCAAGAAGAATGACGCCGGGACCAAAGTCACCATCGGGCAAGAAGACCTGCCGGACTGCAGTGGCGATGATGTGAAGAGGCTCTTCAGAACCCCTGAAATAAAATGTAGGACTTCACGGTCCCTGATGAGAAGGGATTGTTGAGCCCGACAAGATATATGCGCAGGAAGCCTGGCTTCAAGACCTAAGAACATAACGATGCAGGGAAGAAATCCCAGTCACGGAAGTGGGTCGTCCAGAAACTTCCGAGACACAAGACCGATGCATTCTTTAAGATGCTAACACAAGAAGAGCAGCAGCCGAATAGTGCTATACCCACAGATCCAAGCATTCGAGACCCTAAGGACGATGCTCGAGTCCTCACACCACGGTCGTTGAGCTTAAAGATGACCTCGAGACCCAAGAAAGGGCTAAGATGCAGAACACAGACCACACAAACGACACGACAACACACACAGGCTGGAACTGCCCTGCCCGGGACGCGCTAGCGTCACACTGAACAGTAAGCCACATCCTGTACCTTCCCAAATATGACTGTGCCCCGGGACAGCCCTCCTCACTACGCTAACATCAAAGACCCCATTTTGCAATTGTCCACCTCAGCCCCTCTCTGGCGCCTGACTCTCTACTTAACTTTTGGATGCCTGGGCAGCATCCAAATCCATCCTTGATGCAGTCCACAAAAGCCAGCCACCCGATACATTCCTGCCGTCACCAGCTTCCTCCTCTCCCTCTCCAAAAGGAAAAAAAAAAAAAAACCACAAAAGCAGCCACAACACAAGCAGTAAGCATCCTGAGAGAAGACGCCTCCTCCACAAGACCATCAGCCTCCTGAAAGCCGTACTCTGCACGCTGTGGGGGAAGGCGACAAGTGGTCCCACACCCTGAAAGACATTATACCTTACATCCCTCTTCCTTTCCTGAGAAATCCAAAAACTCCATCTACGGCTGCAGACAAGATGAACACCCAAGCCCTGCAAAGTGATCTCATCATCTGCCTGATTGAGACAAGTGCTATCGTTATCTTACCTGGGATGCAGCAAAACCAATGGAAAAAAGAAACCAAATAAAATTCCATCTTCAATACAGTCAGGGCTTCCAGGAAAACACGCCGCACCTGGAATAAAGAAAACCATACCGTTAAACCATCCCGCCACCTCTGAACGTTCACTACAACGTGACTGACCTGAAAAACCACAAGGAAGAGAAGCCGCATACGAGACCGCTCTCTACTCTACATGCTGCCAGACCTCACCTGGTCCTCAAGGTCTTACCACCTCCAGCTTCTTACCTACAATTCTCTAAGCGGGATAACATCTCCGCCCCTGGAGCTGAGCCAGCTCCAAAGCTGCAATCGACTGAAGGACCGGCGGAGCTGCGACCCTGGAGACGCCTGGCAGCGGAATGAGCTGCCCCAACAGAGGCCCTGGTTCCTGTACCCCGGGCCCAGCCCACCCCCCTTCCCACCATCACCGCGGAAAGGGGCCGGGCCCACCGCCAGAAGGCATAAAGTCTGCCAGAGGAGCGGCTGCGCCTTTTCTCACATGCTTGAAGATTACAGCGTGCAAAACGACAAAACGGAGAAAGCAGCCCTTACAGGAAGTAGCAATAAGTGCTCTTTTACTACAGCTACGTCACTTGTGTCAGCAACGGGACTGGGTAGAGAAGTAAACTTAAACTTTTGCAGGGCGTAGACAGAAAGAGATACATGTCACGCTAACCTACAGAGGAAAGTAGATCATTAAGCGCAATAACAATATTTTTATCAAGACTCAACATGCTTTAGCTTCCTTGTAAAAGAAACCCCACAATGGGTCATACAGCGCTTCCAGCGAGACCACGCATAATACCCGACTGCTGCCACAACTGTATTCTGGCTAGGACCGACAGACAGAGTGCAAGCAGAGGCTTGTACGCTGCCTGTAATACAGCGGCTGAGAAAGAGCCGATGCTCTAGGCTGCCGCTCTCCTTGGCCGAGTCCGCTCCTGCGCCCTAACTGTCGTTGCTGTTGCAGTTTAGGCCGGGCATTAAAACAAGCGACAGATGCTCCCTTTTAACTTCTCTCCCGAGGGAGAACAGAATGAGAGGGATTTATCAATTGAAAAAGAAAGTGTACTGTAATGAAATATTAACAGAAAAATAATACCAACAAAAGACAACAGTAACAAGACAACGAGGAAATACCTACAATATATACACACAACACGGTATCAAGCTCCCAGGATGACCATCGCTTCACTGGCAGGCATGGGGAAAGTCCGAGACTGGAGTCAGCAACGGATGGAAACTGGAGTGCGGGTCTGGTGGCGCAAACGCATGAATCGGGATGAAAGGATGACAAACGGACAGAGGAGTCCTCAGACGCTGGATGTTGAAGGAAAGGTACCGACCCCTTTGATCCCTCTAGCTTTTATACTGAGCACGATGAGGATGGGATGGAATACCCCGTCACTCGGATTCGGGTCACCGGTCCTGACCGCTCTTCACTGCGGGTGCGACCCCTCTACGCTCTTCCGCTTCCGACCCTCCAACATGGCGCGCACCGTTACCTGACACAGATTGTTACAGCAATAAGTATAACCAAGAACCTCTCCGCATAGCATCCCTTGGCATTAAGTGTAAATATATGCTCTTAGCACTCTGGAAGCTGATACTACCTGAAAAAGGCGTCACTATCTTCAGAGAGTTCGGTTAGTTAGAAGAGACTTACCCGAACAGTAAAATTACTGAAAGGATAATTGGCTCTGTTGTACCTCAGACCAGCACACTCGCACATGGCTACGCAACCTCACATTCACATGGAACAAAAAGTACCCAATTGTATTCATAGAGGTGCCAGTGACATCTTCCCTCTAACACCACATGCCGAGCCACCTCTGTACAGCGCTCCTCTCGGCTCCCCTGCGTCACCCCGCACGTATCGTCTCTCCGCATCTAAAAAGATAAAAAAAAACCACTCAAACAATACCCTTATGCAGATCGATAGCTTAATTCCAAAGGTCTTGTTTCTACTTCAGAACACTGTTCAATTAGATCCAACTACAGCCTGCCACCAAAACAAAAAAAGAAGTAAGCCCACAAACATTACACCCCACACAAAGCAGCCTGAACATCTTTGAGATATTATCTCCTTTGCTAACCATGAACAGCCTCTCTGACTGAGCTCTGCTTATGCCAACACCCACTAATGAAAAACCCACGCACCCAACCTACTGAGAGCACGTCGATTCTAGATGACTACCCAACCTTTGCCTCAGTCTCGACAGATCCACATATTAACTATAGACTCTCATCACTATTCTGCCTGCCCTGGACTCTGCACACCCGGGCAGGGGGGGCTCCGAGCCAGACACACACACACAATCACAGACCAAGACTACACAGAACGCTAAAAACAACGCGCCTCAAGGATGAGAGAAAACTCTCAGCAAGAAGGATGACACCCGGATGGAAGTCACCGTCGGGCAAGAAGACCTGGAGACGGTGGTGGTGATGCGAAGAGGCTCTATGGAAGCCCCTGAAACAAAGCGTAGAACTTCATCACCGGTGATAAGGAGGGACTGTCAAGACTGATAAGATATACGCGCAGGAAGACTGGCTTCAAAACCTAAGAACGTAATGACATAGGGAAGAAGTCCCAGTCATGGAAGTGGGCCGTCCGGAAGCTTTCAAGACGCAAGAACGATGCATGCTTTAAGATTCTAACGCAAGAAGAGCGGCAGCCGAATGGTGCTGTGCCCATGGGTGCAGGTGTTCGAGACCCTAGGGAGGGCACCTGAGGCACCATGACGTGCTCCTGGAGCTTAAAGACAACCTTGAGACCCGAGAAAGGTCTAAGACACAGACCACACGAAAGACACGACAACACGCACAGGCTGGAACCGCCCTGCCCGGGAATGCCAAACAGTAAGCCACGTCCCTTACATGCCTAAAGGAGACTGCGCTCCCGGACAAACCTCTCCCCTATACCAACTTCAAAAACACATTTTTTCATTTCTCAACCTCGTCCCCTCTCGGGTGCCAGCCTCTCAACTTAGCTTGTGGAGGGCCAGGGGTCCAAATCCATCCTTGAGGCAGTCCACAGAAAACAGACATCCAATACGTTCCTGTGGTCACCAGGTTCCTCCTGTGCCTCTGCAAAAGAAAAAGAAAAACCATAATCCTCAAAGCAGCCACAGTACCAGCAATAAGCACCCTGAGAGGAGATGCTAACCTCCTCCACAACACCCTCAGCCTCATGAATGCCAAGGCATTCTGCTTGCCTGCTCATTGTCGACTCTGGAGCCAGCGCTACACAGTGATTCACAGCACCTAAGAGACCAAGCAGCACAACATTAGCACTGCGCTTCTGCCAAAACACCAGTCCCGTGCCCCAGCTCGATGATATCCAGCTCGCCTCAAATGCTAGAGACTAGAACAGACCAGACTCCGTTGACACCCAAACCCAACTGCAGAACCTGTCCAAGAAAAAAATCGTAAACCCGCCTCCCTTTTCCTAACCATCCCCCAGTGCCAAAACTTGAGAAAGCCTCTCTTATCCCTGAGCTGTCAGGGAAGGAGCCCCACTTATTCCCCACAGCTCCCGCACTCTATTTGCTGGCCCGAACCCCCGGCATCAGACGCTCCTCAGGAGCCGCTCTTCCCAGCCCCTCCCTTAATTCTGCCATTATCTCCTATCTTCTGTCTTCCCACAGACTCCGGGCTCTGCTACAGACCCACAGAGTCAGCGAAGCCCTGATCCAACCTACACCAGGAGCCTGCCACAAGCCACAAAGGCTCCAGGGACACTGCGGAACACTGTGCACTGTGGGGGAAGGCAATGAGCCGTCCCGTACCCTGAAAGACGTTATACCTTACATCCCTGCTGCTTTCTTGAGACGAGATGCTCACCCAGTCCCTGCAAAGTAATCTCATGATCTGCCCAATTGAGACAAATGTTACCGGCATCTTACCTGGGATACAGCAAAACCAGTGAAAAAAAAACACCAAGGAAGTTCCATCTTCAATACAGACAGGGATTCCAGAAAAATGGCCGTGCCTGAAGAGAGAAAACCATACCTTTAAACCATCTCACCACCCCGAAATGCTCGTTACAACATGACTCACCTGAAAAACCACGAGGATGAAAAGTAGCATACAAGGCTGCTCTCTACTGTATGTGCTGCCAGACCTCACCTGGTCCTCAAGGTCTTACCACCTCCAGCTTCTTACCTGTGATTCTCCAAACGGGATCACATCTCCACCCAAGGAGCTGAGCGGCCTCCAAAGCTGCAGTCAACTGAAGGACCGGCGGAGCTCCGACCCTGGAGACGCCTGGCGGCAGAATGAGCTGCCCCAGCAGAGACTGTGGGTTATATACCCCGGGCCCTGCCCACCATCCCCTGGGAAAGGGGCCAGGCTGACCTCCACAAGGCATAGAGTCTGCCAGAGGAGTGGCTGCTCCTTTCCTCACAGGCCTGAAAATTACAGTGTGCAAAACAGCAACTCAGAGAAAGCGACCCTTAGAGGAAATGACAATACGTGCTCTTTTATTACAACTACATCACTTGTGTAAGAAACAGGGCCCGGTAGGTAAGTAAACTTAATTAAACTTTTGCAGGGTGTAGACAGAAAGAGAAAGACATCATCCTAACCTAAATAGGCAAGATGATCATTCAGCACAACAACAATATGTTTATCAAGACTCAATGTGCTTTAGTTTCCTCTTAAAAGAAACCCCACGAATCATACAGCATTTCTAGCAAGACGATGCATATAACCTGACTTGTGCCAGAACTACGTTCTGGATCGGATCGACAGACCAAGCAGAGGCTTGTACTCAGCCTGTAATGCAGCGGCTGAGAAAGAACCGAGGCTTGGGGCCGCCGCTCTCCTTGGCCGAATCTGCTCCGGGGCCCTGTCCGTCATTGCTGTTGTGCCTTAGGCCGTGCAGTAAAACAAGTGACACGTGCTCCCTTTTAACTTCTCTCCTGATGCAGAGGAGAACAAGAGAGAGACTTAGGGACTGAAAGATAAACTGAGCTATAATGACATCTTAACAGCAAAATAATACCAAGAAAAGGCACAGTAAAAAGAAAACATTAAATATATACAGGACATACACAACCCGATACGGAGCTCCCAGGATGACCGCTGCTTCACCCACTGGCACAGGGAAAGTCCAGGACCAGACTCTGTGACAGACAGGAACCAGATTCCAGATCTGGTTGCATAAATGCATGGATCGGGGTCAAAGCACAATGAACAGACAGGAGTCCTTGAAAGCCAGACGACAGGTACCGACCCCTTCGATGCCTCCGCTTTTATACTGATCGTGATGAGGATGGGATGCGATACCCGATCGGTCAGATTCGGGTCACCGGTCCTGTCTTCTCTTCACCGTGGGTGCGACCACTCTATGCTTTTCTGCTTCTGACCCTCCGACAGGGCATATATGAAAGTTAGCTGCGCTGTGCTGTTATAGGAATAAGTATAAGCAAGAGGCTCTCTGCACAGCATCACTTCGTATTCAGTGCAAATACAAGGTCTTGGCACTCTAAAGGTGGATACTACCTGAAAAAATACGTCATTATTTTCAGACAGTTCAGTTAGTTGGAAGAGACTTACCTGAAAAAGTAAAATGACTGAAAACAACACTGGTTCTGTTGAACCTCAGTCCAGCACATTAGCACATGGCTATGCAAACTCACGTTTACATGAATAAAAGAAGTACCCAATTGTATTCATGGAGCCGCCGGTCACATCTTCCCTTTATTACCTCGTGCCGAGCCACCTTCGTACCGCACTCCTCACAGGTCCCCTGCGTCACCCTGCCCATCTCATCTCTCTGCACCTGAAAAAAAAGCAACACACCAATATCAAACATTACCCTGATGCAGAGAAGTAGCTTAATTCCAAAGGTCTTCTTTCTACTTAGGAACCCTGTTCACCTAAGTCCAACTACAGCCTGTCATCCAAAGAAGAGAAGCCTGCAAACATTACACCCCACACAAAGCAGGCTTACCGTCTTTGAGATACTGTCCCCTTCGCTAGCCGCGAACACCCTCTCCGACTTGGCTCCGTTTATGCCAGCGCCCGCTAATGAAACACCCGTCCACGCAGCCTCTTGAGAGCTAATCGATTAGAGACGACTGAGCAACCTTTGCCTGGGTCTAGGCAGATCCTCGTATTCGCTACAGACTCTCATCGTGATTCTGCCTACCCTGTACGCTACGCGCCTGGGCAGGGCAGCCCCGAGCCAAACGCACACAGACTGACGCTACACAGAACACTACGAACACGCCTCAAGGATGAGAGAAAACTCCCAGCAAGAAGGATGACGCCGGGACCAAAGTCACTGTCGGGCAAGACAGCCCACGGCACTGTGCTGGTGACGATGTGAAGAGGCTCCACAGAACCCCTTGAAATGAAGTGTAGAACTTCACAGTTCCTGAGAAGGGACTGTCGAGCCTGACAAGATGGACATGCAGGAAGCCTAGCTTCAAGACCTAAAAACATAACGACGCAGGGAAGAAGCCCCAGTCGCTAAAGTGTGCCATCCAGAAAGTTCCAAGATGCAAGACCGATGCACGCTTTAAGATGCTAACGCAAGAAGAGAGGCAGACGGTTGGTGCTACGCCCACAGCTGCAGGTGTTCGACACCATAAGGATGGCACCTGATGGACATTCCGTGCTCCTGAAGCTTAAAGATCATATCGAGACCCAAAAAAAGGTCCAAGATGCAAGACACAGACAACACATACGACACAACAACACACATAGGCTGGAACTGCCCTGCCCAGGATGCGCTAACATCACACCGAACAGTAAGCCACATCCTTTACCTTCCCAAATATGACTGTGCCCCGGGACAGCCCTCGCCACTATGCTAACATCAAAGACCCCATTTTGCAATTGTCCACCGCTGCCGCTCTACAGCGCCAGACTGTCAACTAAGCTTTCGGAGGGACGGGCATCTGAATCCTTCCTGTGCACTGCGCTTCTGCCAACCACCAGTCCCGTGCCCCGCCTCGATACTATCCGTCTCACCTCAAATGCCAGAGCCTAGAACACACCAGGCCCCAATGACACACAAACCCATCTGCAAAACCTGTCAGAGTGATTTGTGAACCCGCCTCCCTTTCCTAGCCATGTCCTGGTGCCAAAACTTTAGAAAGCCTCTCTCTTCTCCTGAGCCATCCGGGAAGTAGCCCCACTTCAACCCCACAGCTCCCACCCTTTATTTGCCAGCCTGAACACCCAGCATCAGACCCTCCTCGGGAGTGGCTCTTCTCAGCTCCTCCCTGCGTTCCGCCATCATCTCTTATCTTCTGTCTTCCCATGGACTCCGGGCTCTGCTACAGACCCACAGAGTCAGCGAAGCCCTGATCCGACCTACACTGGGGGCCTGCCGCAAGCCGCAAATGCTCCAGGGACACGGCAGTACCTTGCGCACCTTGGGGGAAGGCGACGACGCGCCCCACACCCTGCAAGACATTACACCTTATGTCCCTGCTGCTTTCTTGAGACAAGATGCTCACCCAGTCTCTGCAAAGTAATCTCATCATCTGCCTCATCGAGACAAATGTTATCGGCATTTTACCCAGGATACGGCAAAACCAGTGAAAAAAGAAACAGCAAGAAAGTTCCATCTTCAATAGAGCCAGGGATTCCAGAAAAGTGGCTGTGCCTGGAAGACAGAAGACGGTACCCTTAAACCATCTCACCACCCCCGAACCACTCATTACAACGTGACTCACCTGAAAAACCACAAGAAAGAGAAGCAGCACACGAGGCCGCTCTCTACTCTACGTGCTACCAAACCTCACCTGGTCCTCAAGGTCTTACCACCTCCAGCTTCCTACCTGCTATTCTCTAAATGGGATAACATCTCCGTCCCAGTAGCTGAGCCGCCTCCAAAGATGGGAGCGACGGAAGGACTAGCAGAGCTGAGACCCTGGAGAAGCCCGGCAGCAGGATGAGCTGCCCCAGCAGAGGCTGTGGGTTATATACCCCGGGCCCCGCCCACCGCCCTTCCCACCAGCACCTGGGAAAGGGGCCCGGCTGACCTCCAGAAGCCATAGAGCCTGCCAGAGAAGCAGCCTTTCCTCACAGGCCTGAAAAGTACAGCATGCAAAACACCAAAACGGAGAAAGCGACCCTTAGAGGAAGTGACAATACATGTTCTTTTGTTACAACTACATTGATTGCATCAGCAACGGGGCCCGGTAGGTAAGTAAACTTAATTAAACTTTTGCAGGGCGTAGGCAGAAAGAGAAAGACATTATCCTAGCCTATGCAGGCAAGTAGATCATTAGGCCCGATACTCATGTTTTTAATCAAGACACAATGTCCTTTTGTTTCCTTCATAAAGGGAACCCAAAATACTGGGGGGGGGCCCGTGATATTTCACTTCTAGCCAGACCCCGTGTATTACTTGACTTCTGCCAAGTAATGTTCTGGATAGGAATGACAGACAGAGCACAAGCAGAGGCTTGTATGCCACCTGTAATGCGGCAGCTGAGAAAGAACCGACCCTTCCGACTGCCACTTTCCTCGTCCGAGTCCGCTCCGGTGCCCTATCTGTCATTCCTGTCATGGATTACGCTGTGCATTAAACCAAGTGACAGATGCACTCTTTTAACTTCTCTCTTGAGGGTGACTTAGGAACTGAAAAAGAAACTGAACTCTAATGAAATATAAACAGAAAAGTAGTACCAAGGAAAGACAACAACAACAGTAAAACAGTAGCACAGAGAAAATATATACACACAAGCCGGTATGGAGCTCCCAGGATAACCATCGCTTCGCTGGCAGGCATGGGGAAAGTCCAGGACCCGACCTCACAACTGATGGGAACCAGATTCCAGATCTGGTTGCATAAATGCACGATCGGGATCAAAGGATGCCGAACAGACAGAGGAGTCCTCGGATGCCAGCCATCGAAGGAAAGGTACCGACCCCTTCGATCCCTCTGCTTTTATACTGACCATGATGATGATGGGATGCAATACCGTGTTGGTCAGATTCGGATCACCGATCCCGTCCGTTCCTCACTGTGGGTGCCACCCCTCTACGCTTTTCTGCTTCCGATGGGGCGTACGTAAAAGTCAGCTAAGCTGCGCTGTTTTAGCAATAAGTATAAGGCAAGAGCCACTCTGCACGGTATGCCTTCACATTAAGTGTAAATATAAGGTCTTGGTGCTCTGGAAGTGGACACTACCTGAAAAACATGTCATTATTTTCAGACAGTTCAGTTAGTTGGAAGAGACTTACCTGAAAAGTAAAATGACTGAAAACAACACTGGTTCTGTTGAACCTCAGTCCAGCACATTAGCACATGGCTACACAAGCTCACATGCACATGAATAAAAGAAGTACCCAAGTGTATTCATGGAGCCGCCAGTCACATCTTCCCTTTATTACCTCGTGCTGAGCCACCTTCATACCGCACTCCTCACAGGTCCCCTGCGTCGCCCTGCCCATCTTATCTCTCTGCATCTGAAAAAAAAAACCCAATACACCAACATCGAACATTACCCTGATGCGGAGCAGTAGCTTAATTCCAAAGGTCTTCTTTCTACTTAGGAACCCTGTTCACCTAAGTCCAACTACAGCCTGTCATCCAAAGAAGAGAAGCCTGCAAACATTACACCCCACACAAAGCAGGCTTACCGTCTTTGAGATACTGTCCCCTTCGCTAGCCGCGAACACCCTCTCCGACTTGGCTCCGTTTATGCCAGCGCCCGCTAATGAAACACCCGTCCACGCAGCCTCTTGAGAGCTAATCGATTAGAGACGACTGAGCAACCTTTGCCTGGGTCTAGGCAGATTGTCATATTCACTACAGACTCTCATCGTGATTCTGCCTACCCTGGACACTATGTGCCTGGACAGGGCAGCCCCGAGCCAAACACACACAGTCGTAGACCAACACTATGAAGAACACCATGAAAGACATGCCTAAAAAGACAAGAGAAAACCCTCAGCAAGAAGAATGGCGCCGGGACCAAAGTCACCATCAGACAAGAAGGCCTGTGGGACTGTGGTGTTGATGATGTGAAGAGGGTCTATGGAAGCCCCTGAAACAAAGCATAGAATCTCACAGTCCCTGATAAGAAGGGATTGTTAAGCCCGACAAGATGTATGCGCAGGAAGCCTGGCTTCAAGACCTAAGAACGTAACGATGCAGGGAAGAAGTCCCAGTCATGGAAGCGGGACGCCTGGAAACTTCCGAGACACAAGACCGATGCACACCGAAAGCTTTAACGCAAGAAGAGCGGCAGCCGAATGGTGCTATGCCCACGGATCCGAGCATTCGAGACCCTAAGGATGATGCCCGAGTCCTCACGCCATGCTCGTTGAGCTTAAAGATGACCTCGAGACCCAAGAAAGGGCTAAGATGCAGAACACAGACCACACAAACGACACGACAACACACACAGGCTGGAACTGCCCTGCCCGGGACGCGCTAGCGTCACACTGAACAGTAAGCCACATCCTGTACCTTCCCAAATATGACTGTGCCCCGGGACAGCCCTCCTCACTACGCTAACATCAAAGACCCCATTTTGCAATTGTCCACCTCAGCCCCTCTCTGGCGCCTGACTCTCTACTTAACTTTTGGATGCCTGGGCAGCATCCAAATCCATCCTTGATGCAGTCCACAAAAGCCAGCCACCCGATACATTCCTGCCGTCACCAGCTTTCTCTTCTTCCTCTGCAAAAGGAAAAAAAAAAATAATCCCAAAAGCAGCCACAGCACGCGCAATAAGCATCCCGAGAGAAGACGCCTCCTCCACAAGACTGTCAGCCTCCTGAAAGCCGTACTCTGCACACTGTGGGTAAAGACAAGCCGTCCCACACCCTGAAAGACATTATACCTTACATCCCTCTTCCTTTCCTGAGAAATCCAAAAACTCCATCTATGGCTGCAGACAAGATGAACACCCAAGCCCTGCAAAGTAATCTCGTCTGCCCGATTGAGACAAATTCAATTGGCATCTTACCTGGGATACAGCAAAACCAGTGGAAAAAAGAAACCAAATAAAGTTCCATCTTCAATACAGACAGGGATTCCAGGAAAACACACCGCACCTGGAATAAAGAAGTCATACTGTTAAACCATCTCGCCGCCTCTGAATGCTTACTACAATGTGACCCACCTGAAAAACCACAAGGAAAAGAAACAGCATACGAGACCACTCTCTACTCTACATGCTGCCAAACCTCACCTGGTCCTGAAAGTCTTCCCACCTCCAACTTCATACCTCCGATTCTCTAAATGGGAGAACATCGCCGCCGCAGTAGCTGAGCAGCCTGCAAAGCTGCAATTGACGGAAGGACAGGCATAGCTCTGATCCTGGAGAAGCCCGGCGGCGGAATGAGCTGCCCCAACAGAGGCCCTGGTTCCTGTACCCCGGGCCCAGCCCACCCCCCTTCCCACCATCACCGCGGAAAGGGGCCGGGCCCACCGCCAGAAGGCATAAAGTCTGCCAGAGGAGCGGCTGCGCCTTTTCTCACATGCTTGAAGATTACAGCGTGCAAAACGACAAAACGGAGAAAGCAGCCCTTACAGGAAGTAGCAATAAGTGCTCTTTTACTACAGCTACGTCACTTGTGTCAGCAACGGGACTGGGTAGAGAAGTAAACTTAAACTTTTGCAGGGCGTAGACAGAAAGAGATACATGTCACGCTAACCTACAGAGGAAAGTAGATCATTAAGCGCAATAACAATATTTTTATCAAGACTCAACATGCTTTAGCTTCCTTGTAAAAGAAACCCCACAATGGGTCATACAGCGCTTCCAGCGAGACCACGCATAATACCCGACTGCTGCCACAACTGTATTCTGGCTAGGACCGACAGACAGAGTGCAAGCAGAGGCTTGTACGCTGCCTGTAATACAGCGGCTGAGAAAGAGCCGATGCTCTAGGCTGCCGCTCTCCTTGGCCGAGTCCGCTCCTGCGCCCTAACTGTCGTTGCTGTTGCAGTTTAGGCCGGGCATTAAAACAAGCGACAGATGCTCCCTTTTAACTTCTCTCCCGAGGGAGAACAGAATGAGAGGGATTTATCAATTGAAAAAGAAAGTGTACTGTAATGAAATATTAACAGAAAAATAATACCAACAAAAGACAACAGTAACAAGACAACGAGGAAATACCTACAATATATACACACAACACGGTATCAAGCTCCCAGGATGACCATCGCTTCACTGGCAGGCATGGGGAAAGTCCGAGACTGGAGTCAGCAACGGATGGAAACTGGAGTGCGGGTCTGGTGGCGCAAACGCATGAATCGGGATGAAAGGATGACAAACGGACAGAGGAGTCCTCAGACGCTGGATGTTGAAGGAAAGGTACCGACCCCTTTGATCCCTCTAGCTTTTATACTGAGCGCGATGAGGATGGGATGGAATACCCCGTCACTCGGATTCGGGTCACCGGTCCTGACCGCTCTTCACTGCGGGTGCGACCCCTCTACGCTCTTCCGCTTCCGACCCTCCAACATGGCGCGCACCGTTACCTGACACAGATTGTTACAGCAATAAGTATAACCAAGAACCTCTCCGCATAGCATCCCTTGGCATTAAGTGTAAATATATGCTCTTAGCACTCTGGAAGCTGATACTACCTGAAAAAGGCGTCACTATCTTCAGAGAGTTCGGTTAGTTAGAAGAGACTTACCCGAACAGTAAAATTACTGAAAGGATAATTGGCTCTGTTGTACCTCAGACCAGCACACTCGCACATGGCTACGCAACCTCACATTCACATGGAACAAAAAGTACCCAATTGTATTCATAGAGGTGCCAGTGACATCTTCCCTCTAACACCACATGCCGAGCCACCTCTGTACAGCGCTCCTCTCGGCTCCCCTGCGTCACCCCGCACGTATCGTCTCTCCGCATCTAAAAAGATAAAAAAAAAACCACTCAAACAATACCCTTATGCAGATCGATAGCTTAATTCCAAAGGTCTTGTTTCTACTTCAGAACACTGTTCAATTAGATCCAACTACAGCCTGCCACCAAAACAAAAAAAGAAGTAAGCCCACAAACATTACACCCCACACAAAGCAGCCTGAACATCTTTGAGATATTATCTCCTTTGCTAACCATGAACAGCCTCTCTGACTGAGCTCTGCTTATGCCAACACCCACTAATGAAAAACCCACACACCCAACCTACTGAGAGCACGTCGATTCTAGATGACTACCCAACCTTTGCCTCAGTCTCGACAGATCCACATATTAACTATAGACTCTCATCACTATTCTGTCTGTCCTTGCTGTTGTGCCTTAGGCCGTGCAGTAAAACAAGTGACACGTGCTCCCTTTTACCTTCTCTACTGATGCAGAAGAGAACGAGAGAGCGATACTTAGGGATTGAAAGATAAACTGAACTGTAATGAAATCTTAACAGCAAAATAATACCGAGAAAAAGCAACAGTAACAAGAAAACAATTAAATGTATACTGGACATACACAACCCGATACGGAACTCCCAGGATGACCGCTGCTTCACCAGCGAACACGGGGAAAGTCTGGGACCAGACTCGGTGGCAGACTGGAACCGGATTCCAGACCCGGTTGCATAAATGCATGGATCGGGGTCAAAGGACAATGAACAGACAGAGGAGTCCTCAAAGGCCAGACGACAGGTACCAAGCCCTTCGATGCCTCCACTTTTATACTGAGCGTGATGACGATGGAATGCAATACCCCATCAGTCAGGTTCGGGTCACCGGTCCTGTTTTCTCTTCACCGTGGGTGCGATCCCTCTACGCTTTTCTGCCTCCGACAGGGCATATAGAAAAGTTAGCTGCACTGTTATAAGAATAAGTATAAGCAAGAGCCTCTCTGCACGGCATCCCTTCGCGTTAAGTGTAAATATAGGCTCTTGGCACTTTGAAGGCAGATATTACCTGAAAAATATTTCGTTATTTTAGAGACAGTTCAGTTCGTTGGAAGAGACTTACCTGCAAAGCAAAGTGACTGAAAACAACACTGGTTCTGTTGAACCTCAGTCCAGCACTTCCACATGTGTCTATGTAACCTCACATTCACATGAAAAAAAGTGGCCAAATGTATTCGTGGAGCCGCCGGTCACATCTTCCCTTTAATACCTCGAGCTAAGCCACCTTTGTCCTGCGCTCCCATCGGCTCCCCTGCGTATCCCTGTCCATCTCATCTCATATTGTCCATCTCATATTCACTACAGACTCTCATCATGATTCTGCCTACCCTGTACGCTACGCGCCTGGGCAGGGCAGCCCCGAGCCAAATGCACACAGACTGACGCTACACAGAACACTATGAATGACACGCCTCAAAGGACGAGAGAAAACTCCCAGCAAGAAGGATGACGCCGGGACCAAAGTCACCGTTGGGCAAGACAGCCCACGGCACTGTGCTGGTGACGATGTGAAGAGGCTCCACAGAACCCCTTGAAATGAAGTGTAGAACTTCACAGTTCCTGAGAAGGGACTGTCGAGCCTGACAAGATGGACATGCAGGAAGCCTAGCTTCAAGACCTAAGAACGTAACGACGCAGGGAAGAAGCCCCAGTCGCTAAAGTGGACCGTCCAGAAAGTTCCAAGACGCAAGACCGATGCGCGCCTTAAGCTTCTAATGCAAGAAAGGAGGCAGACAGTTGGTGCTATGCCCACAGGTGCAGGCGTTTGACACCATAAGGATGGCACCTGATGGACATCCCATGCTCCTGAAGCTTGAAGATGATCTCGAGACCCAAGAAAAGGTCTAGGATGCAAAACATAGACAACACAATCGACATGGCAACACACACAGGCTGGAACTGCCCTGCCCGGGATGTCTTAATGTAACCCTGGACAGTAAGGTACATCCTTGACCTGCCCAAAGGAGACTGTGCCCCGGGACAGCCCTCCCTGCTATGCTAACGTCAAAGACCCCATTACACAATTGTCAGCCTCCGCCCCTCTCCGGTGTTGGTCTCTCAACTTAGCTTTTGGAGGGCTAGCATCTGATTCCATCCTTGACGTAGTCCACAAAACACAACTAGGGTCACGGGCATACTTCTCTTCCTCTGCAAAAGGAAAAGAAAAAGTCATCGCAAAAACAGCCACAACACCAGCAATAAGCGTCCTGAGAGGAGATGACGACCTCCTCCACAAAACCCCTCGAGCCTCCTGAACGCTGGTGCAGTCTGATTGCTTTCTCTGCACCGATTCCAGAGTCGGATGCTGCAATGACAGTTATTCACGGTACCTAAGACACCAAGAAACACAACATTAGCACTGCACTTCTGCCAAACCACCAGCCCTGTGCTCTACCTTGATACTATCCGGCTCACCTCAAATGCCAGACCCTAGAACAGACCAGACACCATCGACAACCAAACTGAATGACAAAACTTGTCCAAGAAAAACACATGAACCCGCCTCCCTTTCCTAGCCATCCCCTAATGCCAAAACTTTACAAACTCCCTCCCTTCTCCTGAACCGTCAAGGAAGAAGCCCTATTGCTTCCCCACAACTCCTGCCCCTTATTTTCCAACCGCACCTCAGGACCTGCTCTTCTGAGCCCTGCCCTGTGTTTGGCATACATCTCCTGTCTTCTACCTTCACAGAGACTCCGGGCTCTGCTACAGACCTGGAAAACTAGGAAAACTGTTACAGACCCTACCGGTAACCTCCCACAAACCGCAAAAGCTTCAGAGCCCCTGTGATACCCTACATGCTCTGGAGGAAAATGGTGAGCCGTCCCTGCTGTTATGACCCTGCTGCTTTCTCAAAACAAGTAAACTTGATATATGGATACATACAAGACAGTCACGCTAAATCCTGCTCTAATATCTCATAACGCATCTGATTGAGACTAATGAAAGCAACAACATGGCATATATCAAAATTAGAAAGAAGTATAAAATGTTATATTCAATGAAATCAGAAATCACAATAAAACACACCACCTGCCATAAGCAAAAAAAGGACACATACTATTAAACCATGTAAACAAACTAAATGCTCCCTATAAAACTAAAGATACAGGAGCAAAAATAAAAAAACAAACATACAACTCCACTTTCTATGGCAACCACCCTTACATCAAAAAGTCTTACCTCTGATGTCTTACCTATACTACTTTAAACACTAAAACAAGCCTTCCCAAAAAACCGCACAAGATCCAAAACAACACTTCAGAAACTTCTGACCGTGGAAAAAACCAGCAGCAGAATGAGTTCCTGGCCTGAAGCTGTGGCTCATATACCCCGGGCCCCGCCTGCGGCCCTCAGGCCCTGCCCACCATCTTTCCCACAATCCCCTGGGTAAAGGATGGGGCCAACCCCCAGAAGTATAAAAGCAGCTGAAGGTGCAGTAGGTGTTGTTATTTGCTTTAAGTTTACTAACTACAAAATAGTGAAGAGTGACCCTTGCTAGAAAAACCATTATCTGCTCTTCCTCTGCAACTACATCTATAGCATCAATGATGTGTCCAGGTAAGCAATTAAATTATTTTTTTACGGGATGCAGATAGGAAAAAAATAAACGTCAGACTAATCTCTATAGCAAAGTAGTTCATTCAATGCAATGATAACATTATCATTTCAATTTAGGTACTTAAGTGTCCTTCAAAAAGGAAAAAATACAAACCCAAACACGATATATTATTATGGGGTCATTCCTTATTTCTAGCGAGACCGCGTGCACTACTGAACTTCTGCCAGAAGCCCTTTGTGGATGGGAGTGAGTAACAAAACAGAATCAGATTCTGTAAGAAAACTTTCTCCAAAACATATTCCTCTATTAAGTAAGTTAGTTACTGTAAATTGCTGGCAATTTAAAGTCATGTTGATAATCTCTCTTTGACTTTTTACTCAACAGCACTACTTGAGTCCCAAAATACAGAAAGCAACAAAAAAGCATGGAAATACAAGTCACGTATTTCCCGAACCTCCATAAAGCACCCTAATTAACATCTAAGTAGCTAGAAGAAAAACAAATTGTAAAAGGCAGAAAAAATCATCACAGTGGACATATGGATAGAAGTAGATGAAGGCTAAGAGGAGATCTGAGACTATGGTAGACATCTTTAGGAAACCCAATACAAAGTAGAAAAAATATTATACCACAGAAACCAAACACAAGGCTCTAGAGCACATAGATGACTTTGGAAAAGGTTCTCGCAGAACAAGACGCGTTATCGCATAGATTAGAGAGGTCCTGAAGGAGCCAGAGAAACTAAACATATCTTGGGATGCAGTGACATCAACAGGGAATTGAGCAAAGTACAATTGTCCTCAGGGGACCGACTTCAGGCGCACCAAAAGCAAGAAAGAATAGGAAGACTGATGGCATTAACCGTTGCAAATTTGAGAAAGGATCGGAGGGGAAAAAAGGGGTGTAAGATGTGCTCCAGAGCTAAAATGAGGTTCTGGCGCTTAAGGGATTGTCGTGGTTTTGTCCAGATGAGCCAATCAGAAAACTAGATAGCCCTTCCCCCCTCCCTCCTCAGAGAGGAGAGGAAGAGTTAATGACATTTATGAGTTTAGAAGAACAACTTTATGAGTTTAGAAGAACAACTTTATGAGTTTAGAAGAACAACATTATGAGTTTAGAAGAACAACTTTATGAGTTTAGAAGAACAACTTTATGAGTTTAGAAGAACAACTTTATGAGTTTAGAAGAACATCTGTCCTCTTTAGATGTCGGCCATTGAAGAAAAAGCGACCCAGAACCCCCTTTCCCCTTTGATCCCTCAACTCTTATACTGAGCGTGATGCAGATAGGATGGAATACTCTGTTGGTCAGTTTTGGGTCACCTGTCCCATCTGCTTCTTCCTGCAGGTGTGACCCCTCTACGCTTCTCCGCTTCTGAACCTCTAATGGGGCAAGCAGCGAAGCTAGCTGACCTTGGTTGTTATAGCAATAAGTCTAAGCAAGAACCTTTGTGCATACGGTTCCTTGGTATAATCAGGACTTATCACTCTGAGAGTAAACAGTTGCTGAACAATATGGTGTTAATTTCAGACGTTAGCCAGTTAGAAGAGACCCAGCTAAAAAGTAAAATTGGTTCTGTTTTACCTCAAACCAGGACAGGGATGTCTTACGATAGCTCAGCGATGGTAGCGGACGAGTCCCCGCCTGAGAGACCAAATAAGCCTCACAGATAACAAGACAGAACTCTGAAGGGAATTTTGACAAAGTACAGATGACGTCAGGGGACAGAATAAAGGCATCCTAAGCATCAAAGAAGAAGTTAAGGGCGCTCTGGAGAGCACAAAAAGAACAAAATCGAAAGGGAGCTGAAGACTGCTGTGGAGTATAGGAAAGGACTCGGAAGACAAGGCTTTAAAAAGCGCAGGCGTTCTGAGGGGGTAGGGTAGGAAAAAAAGGCTCGGACACACAGCAAGGCTTTAGGAGCCTCAGGAAGAGGTACGGACAAACTACAGATGAAGGAGTGAGAGCGGAACTCCATGGAGACGCCCTCGATGGTAGAGAGAAAGATGAAGGGGCGCCACGCAGCAAAGAAACACGGGAGGCTCTGATGGAACAAGAGAGACAGAAAGGGAGATAAAATGCTATGAGGAGCTGTGGAGTTCCAGAAAGGTCTCGGGAGGCTTGGTGAGGGTGAAAAAAGGGGCATCGAGGGGTGCCGATAGACAAAAGAAGGCTGGGCGGAGGACTAGGAGGAACTCGGATGATTGTCTGAGGGGAGTACGCATGTTCCCGGGTGGCTGGAGACGAAATACGGGAATCCTAGATAGCACAGAGAAACAAATGAGTGCACTACATCTCAAAGACGGACCCACCTAAAATGCTACGAGATGCATGCCGGTCGCCAGGAAACTCCCGAGGGGCATCGTGACCGGGAGAAGAAAAGTCCCGACGGAGCTGGAGAGACACAAAAGCAACAGGGAACGTGATGATTAAATCTGGAGGGGATCCAGACTGAGTAAACGTTGCCTCGGAGGCCAGGGAACTAATAGCTGCACGGCTATAAGGAGGAGAGGACAGAAGAACAGCGTTGGGTGTTGAAGAACAGCCAAGGAGACCCTCCTGCTGAGCAGTGACATTCAGACCGGAAGCCCTTGCTTCCTAAACTCTAGTGAGGCCCCACCTCGAGTACTGCCTTCAGTTTTGGCCCCTCACTACAAGAAGGGCAGTGAGGTGTTGGAGCGTGTCCTGAAAAGGGCTACAAAGCTGGTGAGGGGGCCGGAGGGCAAACCTTAAGAGGAACGACTGAGGGAGCTGGGGTTGTTTAGCCTGGAGAAGAGGAGGCTGAGGGGAGACCTTATCACCCTCTACAACTACCTGAAAGGAAGTTGTAGAGAGATGGGGGCTGACCTCCTCTCCCTGGTGACAAGTGATAGGATGAGAGGAAATGGGTTCAAGTTATGTCAGGGGAGGTTTAGATTGGGTATTAGGAAATATTTTTTCACTGAAAGGGTTATTAAACATTGGAATAGGCTGGCCAGGGAGGTGGTGGATTCACCATCCCTGGAGGTGTTTAAAAAAAGGGTAGATATGGCACTTAGGGATATGGTTTAGAAGTGGCTCTTGTCAGGGTAGGTTAATGGTTGGACTTGATGATCTTCAAGGTTGCTTCCAACCTCAGCCATTCTATGATTCTATATTGCAGCCCAAGGCTCCACAGGTCTAGGTAGTTACGCTAAGCAAAACTTCGGGGTGTGACACTGTGTCACATACACGGAACTTGGGAAGTCTTCCGAGGGAAGGAGAGGGGTGCGCGAAGTCCGCGACAAAGCTGAATATGTGCTAAGGGTAACCTCGGAGGCATCTATAGCTGTTGTGACGTGATGAGAAGGGTCCTGAATGGGCCACAGGGACAGAAGAAGGTACAGGGACATGAGGAGGAAAGTGGAGGGGGGCGGTGGAACAGAGTGCAGATGTCCTCAGGAGGCCGGGGACCAAATGGAAGCATCCTAGACGGCACAGAGGGTGATAACAGGGCTCCGAGGCACAAACACAGCTGAGGACGGGTTTCTGAGAGAAAGAGCTCAGACATTAATTTTTTTCTTATTTTCTTAATTCCTGTCACTTTTAAAATTTTAAGAATAGAAATGGCAAACGCAAAACACTTAGAAAGAAAATCAAAAAACAGAGGGCACGGAGGAAAGACAAGAAACAATTAAAAAGAAAGACACCAAAGGAGATAAGTGTAAACGGAAAATCTTAAAAGTGTCCGTGATTGAAGGAGCAAGGAAACGAATTACAGAGTAACAATGGCAAACTAAATCGGAGACGTAGAAACAAAAATTAAAAAGCAACAGCGTTACGGAAAGACAACAAATAATTTTAAAATGACAGCAAAGAGAACAAAAGTATACATAGCAAGAATATTGAAAGAGCAGTAGCCGGTAGAGTAAATACAGAGAAATATTAGAAAATAGGGACGGCGACTAAAGACAGATGTAGAAAGACAATTTTAAATGCAACAGCAGGAAGGAAAGACCATAAAGACAACAAACTAGACCAAAAAACCCCAAAACTTAAGAAGTGATGGGGATTGGGGAAACAAAACAAAATAATTAGGAAACACGGACAGCAAACTGCAACGGAGATGTAGAAAGAAAATTTTAAAAAGACTCTGCATTAAAGAAATGAGAAAACATTTAAAAATATACCCCGTGCACCAGATAAAAATGGACAAAAAAAACCTTTTAAAAGCAAGAGTGGTTATGGAAAGAAAGGAAAAAAATTAAAAACATAGCAAGAGCAAAATAAATAAAAAAGTGTAAACGCAAAGGAGTACCAGACCAATACAGAAGAAACCAAAATTGGTACTGGCAGATTCATAAAAGCAGACACAGAATTTTTAAAGCGAGGGAGTAAGAGAAAGACAAGAAAAATAACAAGGCGAGGATGGCAAACTGGATAAAAGTTGAGAGAAAGAAAATTAAAAAAAAAAATTAAGAAAACAGGGAGCAAAAAAACCCCATAGGATCAACAAACAAAGAAATAAAGACAATGAAACAAGATTGGAAAAGTAACTAAGTAGAGGACATGCAAGAAGCATTAAAAAACACAGACAGGGATCTGGGTAAATGGAGACACAGAAAAAAGATTTGGAAAGCAAGGGGGTGCTGGCAATACAGGTAGGTAGGAAGTTAAATAGCAGGAGCTGGAGTCAGACCAACAGCCACAGGACACTGGAAGAGGGATGCGGGGTGGAGCAGAGGGAGTCACTAGAAATAGAGACAGGTTGCTGGGTAGGGGGAGACCTACAAATGCAATTTTCACAAGCAACAGCAAAGAAGGCAGTGGGGGAAGAATAAAATAAGAGCGGGTGGGGAGCTGGGAAGGCAGAGGCACAGAAAGGAAACAGAGAAGGGGAGAAAGAACATGCTGGCACTAAGCAGAAGAGCAAAAAGCTTTTGGGGAGCCAGGAGCCGGGACAAGCAAGGCGGCAGGCAGAGATCAGAAGAGGCATGGCAGGGAAAGGCCTGGACATGCACAAGAGGGCACATGACTCACCGCAGCTCCTGGCACGTGTGGGAGACCTTTGCTGCTCACAGGCTTCTCTCTCTGCCCCTTCGTCCTCCGTGGTGCAGGCGGCCTGACAACCCTTGCCCACCTAGGAGCGGGCACGGGGTGCCTCGACGCTCTTGTCCCATGAGGCTCACACACGCAGCCGACGAAGGCAGCAAGCTCCCGGCGCTCTGTGCTGGTGGTGCCCTCCGTCAGGAATGGCTGGGAGGGATCCTTCCTCGCTGCGGGGACCGTCCGTTCCTGGCTGGAGGCACCTGCCTGTCGGAACCCCCTTCGTTTGACTCCTCAGCCAGCACTGGCAGGCAGCTGTGCCCAGGCAGCCACCTCCCCAGCTAGAAATCCTCAGCACAGCAGGCCCACCTGCAGCCTTTTTAAGCCCTTGGCCCAGCCCATGCTCACCTCATGGGTCCCACCTGGGCTGCCTCAGCCCCAGCTGGAGCCCATTGGGAACAGGGGCCATTGCCAAAGCCCCACAGCACATCACCCCCTCCCCTGAGCCTCTCCCAGCCAGCCAGCCCTGCACCGTGGGGGCAGCAAATGCAGCCAGGGGCACAGAGGAGGCAGGAAGTGTTTCTTCCTGCATGTGCCCAAGAAATCCCGGCAGCGACTTGGCTACGAGGCTCAGTGCCCAAAGGCGACAGGACAGCAGGAGAAAAGGGAAGGAAAAAGCAGGAGGAAGAACAGAGGGACATAGGGAAGGGGGGTGCGACAGGAAGGCAGGCAAGGGGATGTCACCAACAAGAGCTGAGAGAGGAGAGGGGAGACACTGTGCAAAAAAGCCCAGGGACAGAGAGATGGAAGGACAAAGGAGAGAGACGGGGAGCAGGAGAGAGAGGCGGAAGGGACCAGCAGGACAAGACGACAGAGACGAGACAAAGGAGCGGGGGAAACGTAACATCATGAAGAAATAAAAAAGAGAAACAGGGACCCTGACAGAAGTACACATTGAAAGAAAACTTCGAAAAACAACAGGGCACAAGAAACATAAGCAAAAACTAACAGAGAGATGTAGAAAAAAACATGAAAAAAGTGACAGGGTGCAGGACAGAGAGGGAAGAATGGGGAATTATAGACAGGGAAATGGTTAGAAGGAGATGTAGACACAAAATTTTGAAAGGCGCAGGATACAAGAATCATACCCAAGACTTAAAAGATAGGTACTCAGGACTGCACAGAAAGAGAGGGAGGAAGACGATTATGAAAAGCGACAGGGTACAAGAAACGTGGGAAAGAAATTAAAATTTATTTGGGGAGACAGAGGGAAAGGTAGCAAGAATAATTGAAAATAACTGGGATCAAGAAACATAAGTATCAGAAAGAAAGAGATGGAAAGTAAGAAATTAAGTTTCAAAAGAGATCGGGTACAAGAAACTTAGTCAAGCATGAAAACACAAGACCAGGGAGCGGAGTAGAAGTCATCTGTGGTGGATTGACCATGGCTGGCCCCTGGGTACCCACCCAGCCACTCTGTCTCTGCCCTTCCTCAACGAGACAAGGGGAGAAATTAACATCAAAAAGCCTGTACGTTGAGCAACAGACTCAGTTTGGGGAAATCCATTTAATTTATTGCCAATCGCATAATGAGAAACAAAAACGAATTTAAAAAACACCTTCCCACCACCCCTCTCTTTTTGTCTGGGATCATCTTCACTGATGAACTTCTCTACATCGTAACCCCGGACAACGCAGGGTAACAGGGAGTCAGGGCTGTGGTCGGTTCATCTTGCATTGTCTCTGCCGCTCCCTCCTCCTCGCCTTCTTTTTCTGCTCCAACAGCGGGGACTCCAGGGGTTGCAGGGGACACTCTGCTCCGCTCCCGGCCAGTGTTGCTGACCACAGTGGTGTTTGACCAGCGGCAGGTCCCTCTCTGAGCTGGCTGTGCTCAACGTGGGGGGAGCTTCTGGTGTCTTCTCACAGAACCCACCCCTGCAGCCCCTGCCCCCGCAAAGACCTTGTCACGTAAACCCAATACAACAGCCATCTGCTCCAGGGCAGAGAAGCGGGGGCGGCAGGGAACAGGCAAAGGGAGCGACAGGGGAAAGAAAACAGCCATGGGCTACAGACCAGACAGAAGAAAGAGAGAGAACCATGAAGACAAAAATTGGCTATGGGACAGATCTTTCAATATGATAACATCGTTTCTATAATATAGCAGATGGAGGTTTTTATTTTGAACTCCTTTTTATATACATATACTCAAATTTTACAATAGGTATGAAAATGAGAAAGTCCTTTATTTCAATGCCTCATGCCCGTATATACAGGTTTTATTCTATTTTTAAACACACATTCCCCCCATGAATTTTCAGGCATTTTTGGACTGTGAACTGCCTCTTTTGGGGGGAACCCCGTGTGACACTCCACACCCCCCGAAAAGGTCTTCTCTTGACTTAGAAATACCAGCTGGAGTACAATTACAGCTTGACATCAAAAAAAAAAATACACAAACATCACACCCCACACAAAGCAGCCTTAACATCTTGGAGATGCAGTCTGCTTCACTACTGCTGAACAGCATGTCCCACATAGCTCTGCTCCTCCCAAAAAAAACCCCCTTAATTGAAGAGCTGCCCACACCACCTGCTGATGGCTACTTGATGGGAGTTGACTGTACCACCTTTGCCTCAGCAGTATCATTAGATCAACGTATTACCCATAGACTCTTGCTGCTGTTCCGCCTACCCCTGACTCTACAGCCCCAGGCAGCGCAGCTCCACGCCAAACACACCCACGTGCAGCCAAACACCACACAGCACTAGAGACAACGTGACTCCGAGACGAGAGAAAACTCTCCACAAGAAGAATGACTTTCAGACAAGAGACGCTGTCGGGCAAGAAGACCGACAGGGCCGCAGCGCTGACGCGACCAGGCTCTACGGCCAAGCCATAAAAGAGTCAAATGCAACGGACCATTCCAAGAAGTTCCTGTCAAAACGGAGATGACGTATGTGCAGGAAGCATGGCTTCAAGACCTGAGAACGTAAGGATGCAGGGAAGAAATCCCAGTGCGTAACAGTAGGTGGCTAGAACTGCTAGGGCTCAGAGAAGACAGCTGCTCAGGCAGCTGGCAACGACGCTGCAGAAGAGGACCGTCTGGAGACTTCTGAGAGGCAAGTCCAATCAGCGTTTTAAATTGTTCGGCAGTACAAGAATTAGCCAATTAGCCAAAAAAAAAAAACCAAACACCAACCAAAACACCAGCACAAAAACAAGACCACAAAACCACAAACATGACACACCACACAAAGTGATTCTCAAACTGAAAAGATGTATGCGCAGGAATCCTGGCTTCAAGACCTAAGATCTTAAGAATGCAGGGAAGAAGTCCCAGTCACTGAAAATGGATGCCTAGAGAACAGAGCGCATTTAGAAACACGCACGCAGGGACTCAAGAAAGGTAGAAGTGCACGTGACAGCGCTTCAGCAGATGGGGCAATGCAATGCAATGCCTAACAATACAGGACGCAACGATGGAACACACAACCCAAGAACTCATTCAGAAACTCACAATACAGTGCAGTCCAATCCCAGACAAGCTCAAATAACAAGCAAGACAACAACGTCAGGGCAATACAAGGCAAGACAAAGTTACACAGGGCAGTACAACGCCATACACCATCAAATAAAGAACAGCCAAGGAAAGAATTCACAGTGCAGTGCCATACAATGCCAGACTCTCTCTCAGATGGCAGTCGAGACAACGACAGAGCAACGCATCGCAAGGTGTAACGCGATACGGGGCACTACAAGACACTGCACGGTCAAAGAAACAACAACCTATTAAAGAAGTCACAATACAGTGCAGTCCTAGGACAGAACGTCTATAAAATGACCGTCTAGACAATGACAGGGCACTACAACGCAAGACAAAACACGATACAGGGCACTACAAGGCAAAACACGCTCACATCAACAACCACCCCATAAAAAAATACCACAAAACAGTGCAGCACCCTGCCACAATATATCACGTGGCACTCAGGACAATTCCATGGCAATACAATGCCAAACGTAACACAGCACAGGGCAGTACAATGCAAAACAGAATGAAAGAAAGAACAACCTGGCAAAACCCCAACACACAGGGCAGTACCATCCCACAGGGCGTCAGGTGGCGGTCGAGACAGTTACAGGACAACAGAATCCGAGACGTAACACTACACAGCGCAGTACAGTGATATAGTCAGTCAAATAAATAACCCACAAAGGGACCCACAATACTGTGCCTTCCAACGCCAACAGAGGTCAGACAGCAGGCAAGATACCGACAGAGCAATGCAACGCACAACGTAAGACAACAGAGGACGGTCTAATGCTCAGACGCATCAGATGGCAGTCAAAACAATGACGCGGCAACACAATTCGAGACCCAACACAAAGGCGGTAGCACGGCAATACACGGTGGTCAAAGCAAGAGCACCCGGTAAAACCCCCACCATACAGATGGCTACTATCCCAGAGCGTCCACAATGACAGTGAAGAGAACGACGGGGCAATGCAACGCAAGACAGAACACCATACAGGGCACTACAAGGCAATACGCAGACAAATAAAGAACAAACGTTTAAAAAACCCGCAAGACAGAGCGGCACATACCGGAACGGATCAGACAGTCGTCAGGGCGATTACAGCGCAATACAATGCAAGACAAAACACAACACGGGGCAGGACGAGGCAAGAGGTAGTCAAATAATGAACCGCCGATCAAAAACCCACAGACGAGCGCGCTGCAATCCCGGTCGCAGATGGCACTCGATAAAGTGAATGAGCAACAGAATCCAAGACATAACATTATAGGGGGCGGTAGAATGCAATCTACAGTCAAACAGAGAACAACCCATTACAAAACTGACGAGACAGCGCGCTATAATGAGAGACCATATCAGATATCAATCAAGACGGGTCCAGCGCAATATAAAATGCAAGACCTAACAGTATACCGGGCACTACAATCCGATACTCGGTGAAATACAAAGAAAACGATTCTAGAACTGCATACAAAACTGACGAGACAGCGCACTGCAATGAGAGGACATATCAGATATCAATCCAGACGCGTCCAGAACAATACAATGCAAGACCTAACAGTATACCGGGCACTAGAATCCGATACACGGTGAAATACAAAGAAAACGATTCTAGAACTGCATACAAAACTGACGAGACAGCGCACTACAATGAGAGGACATATCAGATATCAATCAAGACGGGTCCAGAGCAATACAACGCAAGACCTAACACTATACCGGCCACTACAATCCGATACACGGTGAAATAAAAAGAAAACGAGTCCAGAACTGCACGGTCTCGAGAATTTTGTAACACAATGGCTGAAATGACAATCCAAACAATGACAGGGTAATCCAACACCAGACATAGCACTATACGGGTCACCACAAGCCAATAGCCGCTCAAATAAACAGCAAACCGTTCTAGGACTGCACGGGATTGGGAATTGTTTAACAAATACACAGTTCAATGAACAACAACCAATTTTTGGACTGCAGTGGACTGTGAAAGTTTTAAACAGAAAGTCTAAAGTCACAAACCCAACAATGACAGGACAATACAATGCGAGACAGCGAGACAGCGTGCATGGCAGTACAATGCAATACACCGTCAAATAAAAAACAGCTGATGAAGGAAGTGACAAGACGGTGGCAGACAACGGCAGAATAGATCAGATGACAGTCAAGACAACAACAGAGCCATACAACGCAAGACGTAACACCACACGGGGCCGGACAAGGCAATATGCAGTTGTGGCGGGCAGAGCGATTCACTTCACTCCTAAGAGAGAAGGAAACATTTAGAAACACACACGCAGGGATTCAACAAAGGTAGCAGTGCACGTGACAGCGCTTCAGCAGATTGCACGGCCACGTACCCCGGGTTATTTACTGCCTAGGGGCCAGGGTCAGACGAGCTGTCAGGGAGACCCTCCCCTTGAGTCACGAGGCTCGGAAAGGACCCCCTTGCTTTCTAAACTCCTTCTCCGAGAGGAGTCTAGGTGCGGCTGGATCCCATCCTTGCCCCAGCCTTGGGCAACCCTTTCCCTCTAAAGGATTGTATCTGCGCCATCAACCCGTTCTATCACTCAGCTAAGATTGCAAAGCTCTGCATGCTATTAGTCACTTACCCAGGTTCTGCTGCGGCAAGGCGTCTCTCAACCTCGAGGAGCAGAACCTTACGTGAGCGTCTCCGCTCAAGCGCCGGAGGTGGCGAACAGGCCGCTGCCGGGCAGGAAGGCTCCAAGGGCTCTTGTCCTGTCCACTATTTGTAGAGGAAGCTAATTGACTTGTAGTCATATCAGCCTGGGAAAAAAATAACTCAGTCCCCAGTCCAGACGGTGTGTTGACTCTCTTGACTGCGGGGAGGAGAGAAAAGGGGGTTGGGGGGGTGAGGGGGTGGGAAACGGCGGGGAGGAGGGCACCGCACCACCACACCGGTCAAACAAAGAACAACCAATTCAAGAATTCACAACACAGAGCAGTACAATCCCAGACAGTCTAAAACAACAGTCGAAACAATGACAGACCAATACAATGCAAGACATAACACAACACGGGGCAGCACGAGGCAATACGCAGCCAAATTAAGAACAACCCATCAACACACCCACGATACAGCGCAGTCCTCCGACAGAATGTTTCAAGTGATCGTCAAAACAACGATGGGGCAATGCAATGCCTAACAATACAGGACGCAACGATGGAACACACAACCCAAGAACTCATTCAGAAACTCACAATACAGTGCAGTCCAATCCCAGACAAGCTCAAATAACAAGCAAGACAACAACGTCAGGGCAATACAAGGCAAGACAAAGTTACACAGGGCAGTACAACGCCATACACCATCAAATAAAGAACAGCCAAGGAAAGAATTCACAGTGCAGTGCCATACAATGCCAGACTCTCTCTCAGATGGCAGTCGAGACAACGACAGAGCAACGCATCGCAAGGTGTAACGCGATACGGGGCACTACAAGACACTGCACGGTCAAAGAAACAACAACCTATTAAAGAAGTCACAATACAGTGCAGTCCTAGGACAGAACGTCTATAAAATGACCGTCTAGACAATGACAGGGCACTACAACGCAAGACAAAACACGATACAGGGCACTACAAGGCAAAACACGCTCACATCAACAACCACCCCATAAAAAAATACCACAAAACAGTGCAGCACCCTGCCACAATATATCACGTGGCACTCAGGACAATTCCATGGCAATACAATGCCAAACGTAACACAGCACAGGGCAGTACAATGCAAAACAGAATGAAAGAAAGAACAACCTGGCAAAACCCCAACACACAGGGCAGTACCATCCCACAGGGCGTCAGGTGGCGGTCGAGACAGTTACAGGACAACAGAATCCGAGACGTAACACTACACAGCGCAGTACAGTGATATAGTCAGTCAAATAAATAACCCACAAAGGGACCCACAATACTGTGCCTTCCAACGCCAACAGAGGTCAGACAGCAGGCAAGATACCGACAGAGCAATGCAACGCACAACGTAAGACAACAGAGGACGGTCTAATGCTCAGACGCATCAGATGGCAGTCAAAACAATGACGCGGCAACACAATTCGAGACCCAACACAAAGGCGGTAGCACGGCAATACACGGTGGTCAAAGCAAGAGCACCCGGTAAAACCCCCACCATACAGATGGCTACTATCCCAGAGCGTCCACAATGACAGTGAAGAGAACGACGGGGCAATGCAACGCAAGACAGAACACCATACAGGGCACTACAAGGCAATACGCAGACAAATAAAGAACAAACGTTTAAAAAACCCGCAAGACAGAGCGGCACATACCGGAACGGATCAGACAGTCGTCAGGGCGATTACAGGGCAATACAATGCAAGACAAAACACAACACGGGGCAGGACGAGGCAAGAGGTAGTCAAATAATGAACCGCCGATCAAAAACCCACAGACGAGCGCGCTGCAATCCCGGTCGCAGATGGCACTCGATAAAGTGAATGAGCAACAGAATCCAAGACATAACATTATAGGGGGCGGTAGAATGCAATCTACAGTCAAACAGAGAACAACCCATTACAAAACTGACGAGACAGCGCGCTATAATGAGAGACCATATCAGATATGAATCAAGACCGGTCCAGCGCAATATAAAATGCAAGTCCTAACAGTATACCGGGCACTACAATCCGATACACGGTGAAATACAAAGAAAACGATTCTAGAACTGCATACAAAACTGACGAGACAGCGCACTGCAATGAGAGGACATATCAGATATCAATCCAGACGCGTCCAGAACAATACAATGCAAGACCTAACAGTATACCGGGCACTAGAATCCGATACACGGTGAAATACAAAGAAAACGATTCTAGAACTGCATACAAAACTGACGAGACAGCGCACTACAATGAGAGGACATATCAGATATCAATCAAGACGCGTCCAGAGCAATACAACGCAAGACCTAACACTATACCGGCCACTACAATCCGATACACGGTGAAATAAAAAGAAAACGAGTCCAGAACTGCACGGTCTCGAGAATTTTGTAACACAATGGCTGAAATGACAATCCAAACAATGACAGGGTAATCCAACACCAGACATAGCACTATACGGGTCAGCACAAGCCAATACCCGCTCAAATAAACAGCAAACCGTTCTAGGACTGCACGGGATTGGGAATTGTTTAACAAATACACAGTTCAATGAACAACAACCAATTTTTGGACTGCAGTGGACTGTGAAAGTTTTAAACACAAAGTCTAAAGTCACAAACCCGACAATGACAGGACAATACAATGCGAGACAGCGAGACAGCGTGCATGGCAGTACAATGCAATACACCGTCAAATAAAAAACAGCTGATGAAGGAAGTGACAAGACGGTGGCAGACAACGGCAGAATAGATCAGATGACAGTCAAGACAACAACAGAGCCGTACAACGCAAGACGTAACACCACACGGGGCCGGACAAGGCAATATGCAGTTGTGGCGGGCAGAGCGATTCACTTCACTCCTAAGAGAGAAGGAAACATTTAGAAACACACACGCAGGGATTCAACAAAGGTAGCAGTGCACGTGACAGCGCTTCAGCAGATTGCACGGCCACGTACCCCGGGTTACTTACTGCCTAGGGGCCAGGGTCAGACGAGCTGTCAGGGAGACCCTCCCCTTGAGTCACGAGGCTCGGAAAGGACCCCCTTGCTTTCTAAACTCCTTCTCCGAGAGGAGTCTAGGTGCGGCTGGATCCCATCCTTGCCCCGGCCTTGGGCAACCCTTTCCCTCTAAAGGATTGTATCTGCGCCATCAACCCGTTCTATCACTCAGCTAAGATTGCAAAGCTCTGCATGCTATTAGTCACTTACCCAGGTTCTGCTGCGGCAAGGCGTCTCTCAACCTCGAGGAGCAGAACCTTACGTGAGCGTCCCCGCTCAAGCGCCGGAGGTGGCGAACAGGCCGCTGCCGGGCAGGAAGGCTCCAAGGGCTCTTGTCCTGTCCACTATTTGTAGAGGAAGCTAATTGACTTGTAGTCATATCAGCCTGGGAAAAAAATAACTCAGTCCCCAGTCCAGACGGTGTGTTGACTCTCTTGACTGCGGGGAGGAGAGAAAAGGGGGTTGGGGGGGTGAGGGGGTGGGAAACGGCGGGGAGGAGGGCACCGCACCACCACACCGGTCAAACAAAGAACAACCAATTCAAGAATTCACAACACAGAGCAGTACAATCCCAGACAGTCTAAAACAACAGTCGAAACAATGACAGACCAATACAATGCAAGACATAACACAACACGGGGCAGCACGAGGCAATACGCAGCCAAATTAAGAACAACCCATCAACACACCCACGATACAGCGCAGTCCTCCGACAGAATGTTTCAAGTGATCGTCAAAACAACGATGGGGCAATGCAATGCAATGCCTAACAATACAGGACGCAACGATGGAACACACAACCCAAGAACTCATTCAGAAACTCACAATACAGTGCAGTCCAATCCCAGACAAGCTCAAATAACAAGCAAGACAACAACGTCAGGGCAATACAAGGCAAGACAAAGTTACACAGGGCAGTACAACGCCATACACCATCAAATAAAGAACAGCCAAGGAAAGAATTCACAGTGCAGTGCCATACAATGCCAGACTCTCTCTCAGATGGCAGTCGAGACAACGACAGAGCAACGCATCGCAAGGTGTAACGCGATACGGGGCACTACAAGACACTGCACGGTCAAAGAAACAACAACCTATTAAAGAAGTCACAATACAGTGCAGTCCTAGGACAGAACGTCTATAAAATGACCGTCTAGACAATGACAGGGCACTACAACGCAAGACAAAACACGATACAGGGCACTACAAGGCAAAACACACTCACATCAACAACCACCCCATAAAAAAATACCACAAAACAGTGCAGCACCCTGCCACAATATATCACGTGGCACTCAGGACAATTCCATGGCAATACAATGCCAAACGTAACACAGCACAGGGCAGTACAATGCAAAACAGAATGAAAGAAAGAACAACCTGGCAAAACCCCAACACACAGGGCAGTACCATCCCACAGGGCGTCAGGTGGCGGTCGAGACAGTTACAGGACAACAGAATCCGAGACGTAACACTACACAGCGCAGTACAGTGATATAGTCAGTCAAATAAATAACCCACAAAGGGACCCACAATACTGTGCCTTCCAACGCCAACAGAGGTCAGACAGCAGGCAAGATACCGACAGAGCAATGCAACGCACAACGTAAGACAACAGAGGACGGTCTAATGCTCAGACGCATCAGATGGCAGTCAAAACAATGACGCGGCAACACAATTCGAGACCCAACACAAAGGCGGTAGCACGGCAATACACGGTGGTCAAAGCAAGAGCACCCGGTAAAACCCCCACCATACAGATGGCTACTATCCCAGAGCGTCCACAATGACAGTGAAGAGAACGACGGGGCAATGCAACGCAAGACAGAACACCATACAGGGCACTACAAGGCAATACGCAGACAAATAAAGAACAAACGTTTAAAAAACCCGCAAGACAGAGCGGCACATACCGGAACGGATCAGACAGTCGTCAGGGCGATTACAGCGCAATACAATGCAAGACAAAACACAACACGGGGCAGGACGAGGCAAGAGGTAGTCAAATAATGAACCGCCGATCAAAAACCCACAGACGAGCGCGCTGCAATCCCGGTCGCAGATGGCACTCGATAAAGTGAATGAGCAACAGAATCCAAGACATAACATTATAGGGGGCGGTAGAATGCAATCTACAGTCAAACAGAGAACAACCCATTACAAAACTGACGAGACAGCGCGCTATAATGAGAGACCATATCAGATATCAATCAAGACGGGTCCAGCGCAATATAAAATGCAAGACCTAACAGTATACCGGGCACTACAATCCGATACTCGGTGAAATACAAAGAAAACGATTCTAGAACTGCATACAAAACTGACGAGACAGCGCACTGCAATGAGAGGACATATCAGATATCAATCCAGACGCGTCCAGAACAATACAATGCAAGACCTAACAGTATACCGGGCACTAGAATCCGATACACGGTGAAATACAAAGAAAACGATTCTAGAACTGCATACAAAACTGACGAGACAGCGCACTACAATGAGAGGACATATCAGATATCAATCAAGACGCGTCCAGAGCAATACAACGCAAGACCTAACACTATACCGGCCACTACAATCCGATACACGGTGAAATAAAAAGAAAACGAGTCCAGAACTGCACGGTCTCGAGAATTTTGTAACACAATGGCTGAAATGACAATCCAAACAATGACAGGGTAATCCAACACCAGACATAGCACTATACGGGTCAGCACAAGCCAATACCCGCTCAAATAAACAGCAAACCGTTCTAGGACTGCACGGGATTGGGAATTGTTTAACAAATACACAGTTCAATGAACAACAACCAATTTTTGGACTGCAGTGGACTGTGAAAGTTTTAAACACAAAGTCTAAAGTCACAAACCCGACAATGACAGGACAATACAATGCGAGACAGCGAGACAGCGTGCATGGCAGTACAATGCAATACACCGTCAAATAAAAAACAGCTGATGAAGGAAGTGACAAGACGGTGGCAGACAACGGCAGAATAGATCAGATGACAGTCAAGACAACAACAGAGCCGTACAACGCAAGACGTAACACCACACGGGGCCGGACAAGGCAATATGCAGTTGTGGCGGGCAGAGCGATTCACTTCACTCCTAAGAGAGAAGGAAACATTTAGAAACACACACGCAGGGATTCAACAAAGGTAGCAGTGCACGTGACAGCGCTTCAGCAGATTGCACGGCCACGTACCCCGGGTTACTTACTGCCTAGGGGCCAGGGTCAGACGAGCTGTCAGGGAGACCCTCCCCTTGAGTCACGAGGCTCGGAAAGGACCCCCTTGCTTTCTAAACTCCTTCTCCGAGAGGAGTCTAGGTGCGGCTGGATCCCATCCTTGCCCCGGCCTTGGGCAACCCTTTCCCTCTAAAGGATTGTATCTGCGCCATCAACCCGTTCTATCACTCAGCTAAGATTGCAAAGCTCTGCATGCTATTAGTCACTTACCCAGGTTCTGCTGCGGCAAGGCGTCTCTCAACCTCGAGGAGCAGAACCTTACGTGAGCGTCCCCGCTCAAGCGCCGGAGGTGGCGAACAGGCCGCTGCCGGGCAGGAAGGCTCCAAGGGCTCTTGTCCTGTCCACTATTTGTAGAGGAAGCTAATTGACTTGTAGTCATATCAGCCTGGGAAAAAAATAACTCAGTCCCCAGTCCAGACGGTGTGTTGACTCTCTTGACTGCGGGGAGGAGAGAAAAGGGGGTTGGGGGGGTGAGGGGGTGGGAAACGGCGGGGAGGAGGGCACCGCACCACCACACCGGTCAAACAAAGAACAACCAATTCAAGAATTCACAACACAGAGCAGTACAATCCCAGACAGTCTAAAACAACAGTCGAAACAATGACAGACCAATGCAATGCAAGACATAACACAACACGGGGCAGCACGAGGCAATACGCAGCCAAATTAAGAACAACCCATCAACACACCCACGATACAGCGCAGTCCTCCGACAGAATGTTTCAAGTGATCGTCAAAACAACGATGGGGCAATGCAATGCAATGCCTAACAATACAGGACGCAACGATGGAACACACAACCCAAGAACTCATTCAGAAACTCACAATACAGTGCAGTCCAATCCCAGACAAGCTCAAATAACAAGCAAGACAACAACGTCAGGGCAATACAAGGCAAGACAAAGTTACACAGGGCAGTACAACGCCATACACCATCAAATAAAGAACAGCCAAGGAAAGAATTCACAGTGCAGTGCCATACAATGCCAGACTCTCTCTCAGATGGCAGTCGAGACAACGACAGAGCAACGCATCGCAAGGTGTAACGCGATACGGGGCACTACAAGACACTGCACGGTCAAAGAAACAACAACCTATTAAAGAAGTCACAATACAGTGCAGTCCTAGGACAGAACGTCTATAAAATGACCGTCTAGACAATGACAGGGCACTACAACGCAAGACAAAACACGATACAGGGCACTACAAGGCAAAACACACTCACATCAACAACCACCCCATAAAAAAATACCACAAAACAGTGCAGCACCCTGCCACAATATATCACGTGGCACTCAGGACAATTCCATGGCAATACAATGCCAAACGTAACACAGCACAGGGCAGTACAATGCAAAACAGAATGAAAGAAAGAACAACCTGGCAAAACCCCAACACACAGGGCAGTACCATCCCACAGGGCGTCAGGTGGCGGTCGAGACAGTTACAGGACAACAGAATCCGAGACGTAACACTACACAGCGCAGTACAGTGATATAGTCAGTCAAATAAATAACCCACAAAGGGACCCACAATACTGTGCCTTCCAACGCCAACAGAGGTCAGACAGCAGGCAAGATACCGACAGAGCAATGCAACGCACAACGTAAGACAACAGAGGACGGTCTAATGCTCAGACGCATCAGATGGCAGTCAAAACAATGACGCGGCAACACAATTCGAGACCCAACACAAAGGCGGTAGCACGGCAATACACGGTGGTCAAAGCAAGAGCACCCGGTAAAACCCCCACCATACAGATGGCTACTATCCCAGAGCGTCCACAATGACAGTGAAGAGAACGACGGGGCAATGCAACGCAAGACAGAACACCATACAGGGCACTACAAGGCAATACGCAGACAAATAAAGAACAAACGTTTAAAAAACCCGCAAGACAGAGCGGCACATACCGGAACGGATCAGACAGTCGTCAGGGCGATTACAGCGCAATACAATGCAAGACAAAACACAACACGGGGCAGGACGAGGCAAGAGGTAGTCAAATAATGAACCGCCGATCAAAAACCCACAGACGAGCGCGCTGCAATCCCGGTCGCAGATGGCACTCGATAAAGTGAATGAGCAACAGAATCCAAGACATAACATTATAGGGGGCGGTAGAATGCAATCTACAGTCAAACAGAGAACAACCCATTACAAAACTGACGAGACAGCGCGCTATAATGAGAGACCATATCAGATATGAATCAAGACCGGTCCAGCGCAATATAAAATGCAAGACCTAACAGTATACCGGGCACTACAATCCGATACTCGGTGAAATACAAAGAAAACGATTCTAGAACTGCATACAAAACTGACGAGACAGCGCACTGCAATGAGAGGACATATCAGATATCAATCCAGACGCGTCCAGAACAATACAATGCAAGACCTAACAGTATACCGGGCACTACAACCCGATACACGGTGAAATACAAAGAAAACGATTCTAGAACTGCATACAAAACTGACGAGACAGCGCACTACAATGAGAGGACATATCAGATATCAATCAAGACGGGTCCAGAGCAATACAACGCAAGACCTAACACTATACCGGCCACTACAATCCGATACACGGTGAAATAAAAAGAAAACGAGTCCAGAACTGCACGGTCTCGAGAATTTTGTAACACAATGGCTGAAATGACAATCCAAACAATGACAGGGTAATCCAACACCAGACATAGCACTATACGGGTCACCACAAGCCAATAGCCGCTCAAATAAACAGCAAACCGTTCTAGGACTGCACGGGATTGGGAATTGTTTAACAAATACACAGTTCAATGAACAACAACCAATTTTTGGACTGCAGTGGACTGTGAAAGTTTTAAACAGAAAGTCTAAAGTCACAAACCCAACAATGACAGGACAATACAATGCGAGACAGCGAGACAGCGTGCATGGCAGTACAATGCAATACACCGTCAAATAAAAAACAGCTGATGAAGGAAGTGACAAGACGGTGGCAGACAACGGCAGAATAGATCAGATGACAGTCAAGACAACAACAGAGCCATACAACGCAAGACGTAACACCACACGGGGCCGGACAAGGCAATATGCAGTTGTGGCGGGCAGAGCGATTCACTTCACTCCTAAGAGAGAAGGAAACATTTAGAAACACACACGCAGGGATTCAACAAAGGTAGCAGTGCACGTGACAGCGCTTCAGCAGATTGCACGGCCACGTACCCCGGGTTATTTACTGCCTAGGGGCCAGGGTCAGACGAGCTGTCAGGGAGACCCTCCCCTTGAGTCACGAGGCTCGGAAAGGACCCCCTTGCTTTCTAAACTCCTTCTCCGAGAGGAGTCTAGGTGCGGCTGGATCCCATCCTTGCCCCAGCCTTGGGCAACCCTTTCCCTCTAAAGGATTGTATCTGCGCCATCAACCCGTTCTATCACTCAGCTAAGATTGCAAAGCTCTGCATGCTATTAGTCACTTACCCAGGTTCTGCTGCGGCAAGGCGTCTCTCAACCTCGAGGAGCAGAACCTTACGTGAGCGTCTCCGCTCAAGCGCCGGAGGTGGCGAACAGGCCGCTGCCGGGCAGGAAGGCTCCAAGGGCTCTTGTCCTGTCCACTATTTGTAGAGGAAGCTAATTGACTTGTAGTCATATCAGCCTGGGAAAAAAATAACTCAGTCCCCAGTCCAGACGGTGTGTTGACTCTCTTGACTGCGGGGAGGAGAGAAAAGGGGGTTGGGGGGGTGAGGGGGTGGGAAACGGCGGGGAGGAGGGCACCGCACCACCACACCGGTCAAACAAAGAACAACCAATTCAAGAATTCACAACACAGAGCAGTACAATCCCAGACAGTCTAAAACAACAGTCGAAACAATGACAGACCAATACAATGCAAGACATAACACAACACGGGGCAGCACGAGGCAATACGCAGCCAAATTAAGAACAACCCATCAACACACCCACGATACAGCGCAGTCCTCCGACAGAACGTTTCGAGTGATCGTCAAAACAACGATGGGGCAATGCAATGCAATGCCTAACAATACAGGACGCAACGATGGAACACACAACCCAAGAACTCATTCAGAAACTCACAATACAGTGCAGTCCAATCCCAGACAAGCTCAAATAACAAGCAAGACAACAACGTCAGGGCAATACAAGGCAAGACAAAGTTACACAGGGCAGTACAACGCCATACACCATCAAATAAAGAACAGCCAAGGAAAGAATTCACAGTGCAGTGCCATACAATGCCAGACTCTCTCTCAGATGGCAGTCGAGACAACGACAGAGCAACGCATCGCAAGGTGTAACGCGATACGGGGCACTACAAGACACTGCACGGTCAAAGAAACAACAACCTATTAAAGAAGTCACAATACAGTGCAGTCCTAGGACAGAACGTCTATAAAATGACCGTCTAGACAATGACAGGGCACTACAACGCAAGACAAAACACGATACAGGGCACTACAAGGCAAAACACGCTCACATCAACAACCACCCCATAAAAAAATACCACAAAACAGTGCAGCACCCTGCCACAATATATCACGTGGCACTCAGGACAATTCCATGGCAATACAATGCCAAACGTAACACAGCACAGGGCAGTACAATGCAAAACAGAATGAAAGAAAGAACAACCTGGCAAAACCCCAACACACAGGGCAGTACCATCCCACAGGGCGTCAGGTGGCGGTCGAGACAGTTACAGGACAACAGAATCCGAGACGTAACACTACACAGCGCAGTACAGTGATATAGTCAGTCAAATAAATAACCCACAAAGGGACCCACAATACTGTGCCTTCCAACGCCAACAGAGGTCAGACAGCAGGCAAGATACCGACAGAGCAATGCAACGCACAACGTAAGACAACAGAGGACGGTCTAATGCTCAGACGCATCAGATGGCAGTCAAAACAATGACGCGGCAACACAATTCGAGACCCAACACAAAGGCGGTAGCACGGCAATACACGGTGGTCAAAGCAAGAGCACCCGGTAAAACCCCCACCATACAGATGGCTACTATCCCAGAGCGTCCACAATGACAGTGAAGAGAACGACGGGGCAATGCAACGCAAGACAGAACACCATACAGGGCACTACAAGGCAATACGCAGACAAATAAAGAACAAACGTTTAAAAAACCCGCAAGACAGAGCGGCACATACCGGAACGGATCAGACAGTCGTCAGGGCGATTACAGCGCAATACAATGCAAGACAAAACACAACACGGGGCAGGACGAGGCAAGAGGTAGTCAAATAATGAACCGCCGATCAAAAACCCACAGACGAGCGCGCTGCAATCCCGGTCGCAGATGGCACTCGATAAAGTGAATGAGCAACAGAATCCAAGACATAACATTATAGGGGGCGGTAGAATGCAATCTACAGTCAAACAGAGAACAACCCATTACAAAACTGACGAGACAGCGCGCTATAATGAGAGACCATATCAGATATCAATCAAGACGGGTCCAGCGCAATATAAAATGCAAGACCTAACAGTATACCGGGCACTACAATCCGATACTCGGTGAAATACAAAGAAAACGATTCTAGAACTGCATACAAAACTGACGAGACAGCGCACTGCAATGAGAGGACATATCAGATATCAATCCAGACGCGTCCAGAACAATACAATGCAAGACCTAACAGTATACCGGGCACTAGAATCCGATACACGGTGAAATACAAAGAAAACGATTCTAGAACTGCATACAAAACTGACGAGACAGCGCACTACAATGAGAGGACATATCAGATATCAATCAAGACGCGTCCAGAGCAATACAACGCAAGACCTAACACTATACCGGCCACTACAATCCGATACACGGTGAAATAAAAAGAAAACGAGTCCAGAACTGCACGGTCTCGAGAATTTTGTAACACAATGGCTGAAATGACAATCCAAACAATGACAGGGTAATCCAACACCAGACATAGCACTATACGGGTCAGCACAAGCCAATACCCGCTCAAATAAACAGCAAACCGTTCTAGGACTGCACGGGATTGGGAATTGTTTAACAAATACACAGTTCAATGAACAACAACCAATTTTTGGACTGCAGTGGACTGTGAAAGTTTTAAACACAAAGTCTAAAGTCACAAACCCGACAATGACAGGACAATACAATGCGAGACAGCGAGACAGCGTGCATGGCAGTACAATGCAATACACCGTCAAATAAAAAACAGCTGATGAAGGAAGTGACAAGACGGTGGCAGACAACGGCAGAATAGATCAGATGACAGTCAAGACAACAACAGAGCCGTACAACGCAAGACGTAACACCACACGGGGCCGGACAAGGCAATATGCAGTTGTGGCGGGCAGAGCGATTCACTTCACTCCTAAGAGAGAAGGAAACATTTAGAAACACACACGCAGGGATTCAACAAAGGTAGCAGTGCACGTGACAGCGCTTCAGCAGATTGCACGGCCACGTACCCCGGGTTACTTACTGCCTAGGGGCCAGGGTCAGACGAGCTGTCAGGGAGACCCTCCCCTTGAGTCACGAGGCTCGGAAAGGACCCCCTTGCTTTCTAAACTCCTTCTCCGAGAGGAGTCTAGGTGCGGCTGGATCCCATCCTTGCCCCGGCCTTGGGCAACCCTTTCCCTCTAAAGGATTGTATCTGCGCCATCAACCCGTTCTATCACTCAGCTAAGATTGCAAAGCTCTGCATGCTATTAGTCACTTACCCAGGTTCTGCTGCGGCAAGGCGTCTCTCAACCTCGAGGAGCAGAACCTTACGTGAGCGTCCCCGCTCAAGCGCCGGAGGTGGCGAACAGGCCGCTGCCGGGCAGGAAGGCTCCAAGGGCTCTTGTCCTGTCCACTATTTGTAGAGGAAGCTAATTGACTTGTAGTCATATCAGCCTGGGAAAAAAATAACTCAGTCCCCAGTCCAGACGGTGTGTTGACTCTCTTGACTGCGGGGAGGAGAGAAAAGGGGGTTGGGGGGGTGAGGGGGTGGGAAACGGCGGGGAGGAGGGCACCGCACCACCACACCGGTCAAACAAAGAACAACCAATTCAAGAATTCACAACACAGAGCAGTACAATCCCAGACAGTCTAAAACAACAGTCGAAACAATGACAGACCAATACAATGCAAGACATAACACAACACGGGGCAGCACGAGGCAATACGCAGCCAAATTAAGAACAACCCATCAACACACCCACGATACAGCGCAGTCCTCCGACAGAATGTTTCAAGTGATCGTCAAAACAACGATGGGGCAATGCAATGCCTAACAATACAGGACGCAACGATGGAACACACAACCCAAGAACTCATTCAGAAACTCACAATACAGTGCAGTCCAATCCCAGACAAGCTCAAATAACAAGCAAGACAACAACGTCAGGGCAATACAAGGCAAGACAAAGTTACACAGGGCAGTACAACGCCATACACCATCAAATAAAGAACAGCCAAGGAAAGAATTCACAGTGCAGTGCCATACAATGCCAGACTCTCTCTCAGATGGCAGTCGAGACAACGACAGAGCAACGCATCGCAAGGTGTAACGCGATACGGGGCACTACAAGACACTGCACGGTCAAAGAAACAACAACCTATTAAAGAAGTCACAATACAGTGCAGTCCTAGGACAGAACGTCTATAAAATGACCGTCTAGACAATGACAGGGCACTACAACGCAAGACAAAACACGATACAGGGCACTACAAGGCAAAACACACTCACATCAACAACCACCCCATAAAAAAATACCACAAAACAGTGCAGCACCCTGCCACAATATATCACGTGGCACTCAGGACAATTCCATGGCAATACAATGCCAAACGTAACACAGCACAGGGCAGTACAATGCAAAACAGAATGAAAGAAAGAACAACCTGGCAAAACCCTAACACACAGGGCAGTACCATCCCACAGGGCGTCAGGTGGCGGTCGAGACAGTTACAGGACAACAGAATCCGAGACGTAACATTACACAGCGCAGTACAGTGATATAGTCAGTCAAATAAATAACCCACAAAGGGACCCACAATACTGAGCCTTCCAACGCCAACAGAGGTCAGACAGCAGGCAAGATACCGACAGAGCAATGCAACGCACAACGTAAGACAACAGAGGACGGTCTAATGCTCAGACGCATCAGATGGCAGTCAAAACAATGACGCGGCAACACAATTCGAGACCCAACACAAAGGCGGTAGCACGGCAATACACGGTGGTCAAAGCAAGAGCACCCGGTAAAACCCCCACCATACAGATGGCTACTATCCCAGAGCGTCCACAATGACAGTGAAGAGAACGACGGGGCAATGCAACGCAAGACAGAACACCATACAGGGCACTACAAGGCAATACGCAGACAAATAAAGAACAAACGTTTAAAAAACCCGCAAGACAGAGCGGCACATACCGGAACGGATCAGACAGTCGTCAGGGCGATTACAGCGCAATACAATGCAAGACAAAACACAACACGGGGCAGGACGAGGCAAGAGGTAGTCAAATAATGAACCGCCGATCAAAAACCCACAGACGAGCGCGCTGCAATCCCGGTCGCAGATGGCACTCGATAAAGTGAATGAGCAACAGAATCCAAGACATAACATTATAGGGGGCGGTAGAATGCAATCTACAGTCAAACAGAGAACAACCCATTACAAAACTGACGAGACAGCGCGCTATAATGAGAGACCATATCAGATATGAATCAAGACCGGTCCAGCGCAATATAAAATGCAAGTCCTAACAGTATACCGGGCACTACAATCCGATACACGGTGAAATACAAAGAAAACGATTCTAGAACTGCATACAAAACTGACGAGACAGCGCACTGCAATGAGAGGACATATCAGATATCAATCCAGACGCGTCCAGAACAATACAATGCAAGACCTAACAGTATACCGGGCACTAGAATCCGATACACGGTGAAATACAAAGAAAACGATTCTAGAACTGCATACAAAACTGACGAGACAGCGCACTACAATGAGAGGACATATCAGATATCAATCAAGACGGGTCCAGAGCAATACAACGCAAGACCTAACACTATACCGGCCACTACAATCCGATACACGGTGAAATAAAAAGAAAACGAGTCCAGAACTGCACGGTCTCGAGAATTTTGTAACACAATGGCTGAAATGACAATCCAAACAATGACAGGGTAATCCAACACCGGACATAGCACTATACGGGTCACCACAAGCCAATAGCCGCTCAAATAAACAGCAAACCGTTCTAGGACTGCACGGGATTGGGAATTGTTTAACACATACACAGTTCAATGAACAACAACCAATTTTTGGACTGCAGTGGACTGTGAAAGTTTTAAACACAAAGTCTAAAGTCACAAACCCAACAATGACAGGACAATACAATGCGAGACAGCGAGACAGCGTGCATGGCAGTACAATGCAATACACCGTCAAATAAAAAACAGCTGATGAAGGAAGTGACAAGACGGTGGCAGACAACGGCAGAATAGATCAGATGACAGTCAAGACAACAACAGAGCCATACAACGCAAGACGTAACACCACACGGGGCCGGACAAGGCAATATGCAGTTGTGGCGGGCAGAGCGATTCACTTCACTCCTAAGAGAGAAGGAAACATTTAGAAACACACACGCAGGGATTCAACAAAGGTAGCAGTGCACGTGACAGCGCTTCAGCAGATTGCACGGCCACGTACCCCGGGTTATTTACTGCCTAGGGGCCAGGGTCAGACGATCTGTCAGGGAGACCCTCCCCTTGAGTCACGAGGCTCGGAAAGGACCCCCTTGCTTTCTAAACTCCTTCTCCGAGAGGAGTCTAGGTGCGGCTGGATCCCATCCTTGCCCCGGCCTTGGGCAACCCTTTCCCTCTAAAGGATTGTATCTGCGCCATCAACCCGTTCTATCACTCAGCTAAGATTGCAAAGCTCTGCATGCTATTAGTCACTTACCCAGGTTCTGCTGCGGCAAGGCGTCTCTCAACCTCGAGGAGCAGAACCTTACGTGAGCGTCTCCGCTCAAGCGCCGGAGGTGGCGAACAGGCCGCTGCCGGGCAGGAAGGCTCCAAGGGCTCTTGTCCTGTCCACTATTTGTAGAGGAAGCTAATTGACTTGTAGTCATATCAGCCTGGGAAAAAAATAACTCAGTCCCCAGTCCAGACGGTGTGTTGACTCTCTTGACTGCGGGGAGGAGAGAAAAGGGGGTTGGGGGGGTGAGGGGGTGGGAAACGGCGGGGAGGAGGGCACCGCACCACCACACCGGTCAAACAAAGAACAACCAATTCAAGAATTCACAACACAGAGCAGTACAATCCCAGACAGTCTAAAACAACAGTCGAAACAATGACAGACCAATACAATGCAAGACATAACACAACACGGGGCAGCACGAGGCAATACGCAGCCAAATTAAGAACAACCCATCAACACACCCACGATACAGCGCAGTCCTCCGACAGAACGTTTCGAGTGATCGTCAAAACAACGATGGGGCAATGCAATGCAATGCCTAACAATACAGGACGCAACGATGGAACACACAACCCAAGAACTCATTCAGAAACTCACAATACAGTGCAGTCCAATCCCAGACAAGCTCAAATAACAAGCAAGACAACAACGTCAGGGCAATACAAGGCAAGACAAAGTTACACAGGGCAGTACAACGCCATACACCATCAAATAAAGAACAGCCAAGGAAAGAATTCACAGTGCAGTGCCATACAATGCCAGACTCTCTCTCAGATGGCAGTCGAGACAACGACAGAGCAACGCATCGCAAGGTGTAACGCGATACGGGGCACTACAAGACACTGCACGGTCAAAGAAACAACAACCTATTAAAGAAGTCACAATACAGTGCAGTCCTAGGACAGAACGTCTATAAAATGACCGTCTAGACAATGACAGGGCACTACAACGCAAGACAAAACACGATACAGGGCACTACAAGGCAAAACACACTCACATCAACAACCACCCCATAAAAAAATACCACAAAACAGTGCAGCACCCTGCCACAATATATCACGTGGCACTCAGGACAATTCCATGGCAATACAATGCCAAACGTAACACAGCACAGGGCAGTACAATGCAAAACAGAATGAAAGAAAGAACAACCTGGCAAAACCCCAACACACAGGGCAGTACCATCCCACAGGGCGTCAGGTGGCGGTCGAGACAGTTACAGGACAACAGAATCCGAGACGTAACACTACACAGCGCAGTACAGTGATATAGTCAGTCAAATAAATAACCCACAAAGGGACCCACAATACTGTGCCTTCCAACGCCAACAGAGGTCAGACAGCAGGCAAGATACCGACAGAGCAATGCAACGCACAACGTAAGACAACAGAGGACGGTCTAATGCTCAGACGCATCAGATGGCAGTCAAAACAATGACGCGGCAACACAATTCGAGACCCAACACAAAGGCGGTAGCACGGCAATACACGGTGGTCAAAGCAAGAGCACCCGGTAAAACCCCCACCATACAGATGGCTACTATCCCAGAGCGTCCACAATGACAGTGAAGAGAACGACGGGGCAATGCAACGCAAGACAGAACACCATACAGGGCACTACAAGGCAATACGCAGACAAATAAAGAACAAACGTTTAAAAAACCCGCAAGACAGAGCGGCACATACCGGAACGGATCAGACAGTCGTCAGGGCGATTACAGCGCAATACAATGCAAGACAAAACACAACACGGGGCAGGACGAGGCAAGAGGTAGTCAAATAATGAACCGCCGATCAAAAACCCACAGACGAGCGCGCTGCAATCCCGGTCGCAGATGGCACTCGATAAAGTGAATGAGCAACAGAATCCAAGACATAACATTATAGGGGGCGGTAGAATGCAATCTACAGTCAAACAGAGAACAACCCATTACAAAACTGACGAGACAGCGCGCTATAATGAGAGACCATATCAGATATCAATCAAGACGGGTCCAGCGCAATATAAAATGCAAGACCTAACAGTATACCGGGCACTACAATCCGATACTCGGTGAAATACAAAGAAAACGATTCTAGAACTGCATACAAAACTGACGAGACAGCGCACTGCAATGAGAGGACATATCAGATATCAATCCAGACGCGTCCAGAACAATACAATGCAAGACCTAACAGTATACCGGGCACTAGAATCCGATACACGGTGAAATACAAAGAAAACGATTCTAGAACTGCATACAAAACTGACGAGACAGCGCACTACAATGAGAGGACATATCAGATATCAATCAAGACGGGTCCAGAGCAATACAACGCAAGACCTAACACTATACCGGCCACTACAATCCGATACACGGTGAAATAAAAAGAAAACGAGTCCAGAACTGCACGGTCTCGAGAATTTTGTAACACAATGGCTGAAATGACAATCCAAACAATGACAGGGTAATCCAACACCAGACATAGCACTATACGGGTCACCACAAGCCAATAGCCGCTCAAATAAACAGCAAACCGTTCTAGGACTGCACGGGATTGGGAATTGTTTAACAAATACACAGTTCAATGAACAACAACCAATTTTTGGACTGCAGTGGACTGTGAAAGTTTTAAACAGAAAGTCTAAAGTCACAAACCCAACAATGACAGGACAATACAATGCGAGACAGCGAGACAGCGTGCATGGCAGTACAATGCAATACACCGTCAAATAAAAAACAGCTGATGAAGGAAGTGACAAGACGGTGGCAGACAACGGCAGAATAGATCAGATGACAGTCAAGACAACAACAGAGCCATACAACGCAAGACGTAACACCACACGGGGCCGGACAAGGCAATATGCAGTTGTGGCGGGCAGAGCGATTCACTTCACTCCTAAGAGAGAAGGAAACATTTAGAAACACACACGCAGGGATTCAACAAAGGTAGCAGTGCACGTGACAGCGCTTCAGCAGATTGCACGGCCACGTACCCCGGGTTATTTACTGCCTAGGGGCCAGGGTCAGACGAGCTGTCAGGGAGACCCTCCCCTTGAGTCACGAGGCTCGGAAAGGACCCCCTTGCTTTCTAAACTCCTTCTCCGAGAGGAGTCTAGGTGCGGCTGGATCCCATCCTTGCCCCAGCCTTGGGCAACCCTTTCCCTCTAAAGGATTGTATCTGCGCCATCAACCCGTTCTATCACTCAGCTAAGATTGCAAAGCTCTGCATGCTATTAGTCACTTACCCAGGTTCTGCTGCGGCAAGGCGTCTCTCAACCTCGAGGAGCAGAACCTTACGTGAGCGTCTCCGCTCAAGCGCCGGAGGTGGCGAACAGGCCGCTGCCGGGCAGGAAGGCTCCAAGGGCTCTTGTCCTGTCCACTATTTGTAGAGGAAGCTAATTGACTTGTAGTCATATCAGCCTGGGAAAAAAATAACTCAGTCCCCAGTCCAGACGGTGTGTTGACTCTCTTGACTGCGGGGAGGAGAGAAAAGGGGGTTGGGGGGGTGAGGGGGTGGGAAACGGCGGGGAGGAGGGCACCGCACCACCACACCGGTCAAACAAAGAACAACCAATTCAAGAATTCACAACACAGAGCAGTACAATCCCAGACAGTCTAAAACAACAGTCGAAACAATGACAGACCAATACAATGCAAGACATAACACAACACGGGGCAGCACGAGGCAATACGCAGCCAAATTAAGAACAACCCATCAACACACCCACGATACAGCGCAGTCCTCCGACAGAACGTTTCGAGTGATCGTCAAAACAACGATGGGGCAATGCAATGCAATGCCTAACAATACAGGACGCAACGATGGAACACACAACCCAAGAACTCATTCAGAAACTCACAATACAGTGCAGTCCAATCCCAGACAAGCTCAAATAACAAGCAAGACAACAACGTCAGGGCAATACAAGGCAAGACAAAGTTACACAGGGCAGTACAACGCCATACACCATCAAATAAAGAACAGCCAAGGAAAGAATTCACAGTGCAGTGCCATACAATGCCAGACTCTCTCTCAGATGGCAGTCGAGACAACGACAGAGCAACGCATCGCAAGGTGTAACGCGATACGGGGCACTACAAGACACTGCACGGTCAAAGAAACAACAACCTATTAAAGAAGTCACAATACAGTGCAGTCCTAGGACAGAACGTCTATAAAATGACCGTCTAGACAATGACAGGGCACTACAACGCAAGACAAAACACGATACAGGGCACTACAAGGCAAAACACGCTCACATCAACAACCACCCCATAAAAAAATACCACAAAACAGTGCAGCACCCTGCCACAATATATCACGTGGCACTCAGGACAATTCCATGGCAATACAATGCCAAACGTAACACAGCACAGGGCAGTACAATGCAAAACAGAATGAAAGAAAGAACAACCTGGCAAAACCCCAACACACAGGGCAGTACCATCCCACAGGGCGTCAGGTGGCGGTCGAGACAGTTACAGGACAACAGAATCCGAGACGTAACACTACACAGCGCAGTACAGTGATATAGTCAGTCAAATAAATAACCCACAAAGGGACCCACAATACTGTGCCTTCCAACGCCAACAGAGGTCAGACAGCAGGCAAGATACCGACAGAGCAATGCAACGCACAACGTAAGACAACAGAGGACGGTCTAATGCTCAGACGCATCAGATGGCAGTCAAAACAATGACGCGGCAACACAATTCGAGACCCAACACAAAGGCGGTAGCACGGCAATACACGGTGGTCAAAGCAAGAGCACCCGGTAAAACCCCCACCATACAGATGGCTACTATCCCAGAGCGTCCACAATGACAGTGAAGAGAACGACGGGGCAATGCAACGCAAGACAGAACACCATACAGGGCACTACAAGGCAATACGCAGACAAATAAAGAACAAACGTTTAAAAAACCCGCAAGACAGAGCGGCACATACCGGAACGGATCAGACAGTCGTCAGGGCGATTACAGCGCAATACAATGCAAGACAAAACACAACACGGGGCAGGACGAGGCAAGAGGTAGTCAAATAATGAACCGCCGATCAAAAACCCACAGACGAGCGCGCTGCAATCCCGGTCGCAGATGGCACTCGATAAAGTGAATGAGCAACAGAATCCAAGACATAACATTATAGGGGGCGGTAGAATGCAATCTACAGTCAAACAGAGAACAACCCATTACAAAACTGACGAGACAGCGCGCTATAATGAGAGACCATATCAGATATCAATCAAGACGGGTCCAGCGCAATATAAAATGCAAGACCTAACAGTATACCGGGCACTACAATCCGATACTCGGTGAAATACAAAGAAAACGATTCTAGAACTGCATACAAAACTGACGAGACAGCGCACTGCAATGAGAGGACATATCAGATATCAATCCAGACGCGTCCAGAACAATACAATGCAAGACCTAACAGTATACCGGGCACTAGAATCCGATACACGGTGAAATACAAAGAAAACGATTCTAGAACTGCATACAAAACTGACGAGACAGCGCACTACAATGAGAGGACATATCAGATATCAATCAAGACGGGTCCAGAGCAATACAACGCAAGACCTAACACTATACCGGCCACTACAATCCGATACACGGTGAAATAAAAAGAAAACGAGTCCAGAACTGCACGGTCTCGAGAATTTTGTAACACAATGGCTGAAATGACAATCCAAACAATGACAGGGTAATCCAACACCAGACATAGCACTATACGGGTCACCACAAGCCAATAGCCGCTCAAATAAACAGCAAACCGTTCTAGGACTGCACGGGATTGGGAATTGTTTAACAAATACACAGTTCAATGAACAACAACCAATTTTTGGACTGCAGTGGACTGTGAAAGTTTTAAACAGAAAGTCTAAAGTCACAAACCCAACAATGACAGGACAATACAATGCGAGACAGCGAGACAGCGTGCATGGCAGTACAATGCAATACACCGTCAAATAAAAAACAGCTGATGAAGGAAGTGACAAGACGGTGGCAGACAACGGCAGAATAGATCAGATGACAGTCAAGACAACAACAGAGCCATACAACGCAAGACGTAACACCACACGGGGCCGGACAAGGCAATATGCAGTTGTGGCGGGCAGAGCGATTCACTTCACTCCTAAGAGAGAAGGAAACATTTAGAAACACACACGCAGGGATTCAACAAAGGTAGCAGTGCACGTGACAGCGCTTCAGCAGATTGCACGGCCACGTACCCCGGGTTATTTACTGCCTAGGGGCCAGGGTCAGACGAGCTGTCAGGGAGACCCTCCCCTTGAGTCACGAGGCTCGGAAAGGACCCCCTTGCTTTCTAAACTCCTTCTCCGAGAGGAGTCTAGGTGCGGCTGGATCCCATCCTTGCCCCAGCCTTGGGCAACCCTTTCCCTCTAAAGGATTGTATCTGCGCCATCAACCCGTTCTATCACTCAGCTAAGATTGCAAAGCTCTGCATGCTATTAGTCACTTACCCAGGTTCTGCTGCGGCAAGGCGTCTCTCAACCTCGAGGAGCAGAACCTTACGTGAGCGTCTCCGCTCAAGCGCCGGAGGTGGCGAACAGGCCGCTGCCGGGCAGGAAGGCTCCAAGGGCTCTTGTCCTGTCCACTATTTGTAGAGGAAGCTAATTGACTTGTAGTCATATCAGCCTGGGAAAAAAATAACTCAGTCCCCAGTCCAGACGGTGTGTTGACTCTCTTGACTGCGGGGAGGAGAGAAAAGGGGGTTGGGGGGGTGAGGGGGTGGGAAACGGCGGGGAGGAGGGCACCGCACCACCACACCGGTCAAACAAAGAACAACCAATTCAAGAATTCACAACACAGAGCAGTACAATCCCAGACAGTCTAAAACAACAGTCGAAACAATGACAGACCAATACAATGCAAGACATAACACAACACGGGGCAGCACGAGGCAATACGCAGCCAAATTAAGAACAACCCATCAACACACCCACGATACAGCGCAGTCCTCCGACAGAACGTTTCAAGTGATCGTCAAAACAACGATGGGGCAATGCAATGCAATGCCTAACAATACAGGACGCAACGATGGAACACACAACCCAAGAACTCATTCAGAAACTCACAATACAGTGCAGTCCAATCCCAGACAAGCTCAAATAACAAGCAAGACAACAACGTCAGGGCAATACAAGGCAAGACAAAGTTACACAGGGCAGTACAACGCCATACACCATCAAATAAAGAACAGCCAAGGAAAGAATTCACAGTGCAGTGCCATACAATGCCAGACTCTCTCTCAGATGGCAGTCGAGACAACGACAGAGCAACGCATCGCAAGGTGTAACGCGATACGGGGCACTACAAGACACTGCACGGTCAAAGAAACAACAACCTATTAAAGAAGTCACAATACAGTGCAGTCCTAGGACAGAACGTCTATAAAATGACCGTCTAGACAATGACAGGGCACTACAACGCAAGACAAAACACGATACAGGGCACTACAAGGCAAAACACGCTCACATCAACAACCACCCCATAAAAAAATACCACAAAACAGTGCAGCACCCTGCCACAATATATCACGTGGCACTCAGGACAATTCCATGGCAATACAATGCCAAACGTAACACAGCACAGGGCAGTACAATGCAAAACAGAATGAAAGAAAGAACAACCTGGCAAAACCCCAACACACAGGGCAGTACCATCCCACAGGGCGTCAGGTGGCGGTCGAGACAGTTACAGGACAACAGAATCCGAGACGTAACACTACACAGCGCAGTACAGTGATATAGTCAGTCAAATAAATAACCCACAAAGGGACCCACAATACTGTGCCTTCCAACGCCAACAGAGGTCAGACAGCAGGCAAGATACCGACAGAGCAATGCAACGCACAACGTAAGACAACAGAGGACGGTCTAATGCTCAGACGCATCAGATGGCAGTCAAAACAATGACGCGGCAACACAATTCGAGACCCAACACAAAGGCGGTAGCACGGCAATACACGGTGGTCAAAGCAAGAGCACCCGGTAAAACCCCCACCATACAGATGGCTACTATCCCAGAGCGTCCACAATGACAGTGAAGAGAACGACGGGGCAATGCAACGCAAGACAGAACACCATACAGGGCACTACAAGGCAATACGCAGACAAATAAAGAACAAACGTTTAAAAAACCCGCAAGACAGAGCGGCACATACCGGAACGGATCAGACAGTCGTCAGGGCGATTACAGCGCAATACAATGCAAGACAAAACACAACACGGGGCAGGACGAGGCAAGAGGTAGTCAAATAATGAACCGCCGATCAAAAACCCACAGACGAGCGCGCTGCAATCCCGGTCGCAGATGGCACTCGATAAAGTGAATGAGCAACAGAATCCAAGACATAACATTATAGGGGGCGGTAGAATGCAATCTACAGTCAAACAGAGAACAACCCATTACAAAACTGACGAGACAGCGCGCTATAATGAGAGACCATATCAGATATCAATCAAGACGGGTCCAGCGCAATATAAAATGCAAGACCTAACAGTATACCGGGCACTACAATCCGATACTCGGTGAAATACAAAGAAAACGATTCTAGAACTGCATACAAAACTGACGAGACAGCGCACTGCAATGAGAGGACATATCAGATATCAATCCAGACGCGTCCAGAACAATACAATGCAAGACCTAACAGTATACCGGGCACTAGAATCCGATACACGGTGAAATACAAAGAAAACGATTCTAGAACTGCATACAAAACTGACGAGACAGCGCACTACAATGAGAGGACATATCAGATATCAATCAAGACGCGTCCAGAGCAATACAACGCAAGACCTAACACTATACCGGCCACTACAATCCGATACACGGTGAAATAAAAAGAAAACGAGTCCAGAACTGCACGGTCTCGAGAATTTTGTAACACAATGGCTGAAATGACAATCCAAACAATGACAGGGTAATCCAACACCAGACATAGCACTATACGGGTCACCACAAGCCAATACCCGCTCAAATAAACAGCAAACCGTTCTAGGACTGCACGGGATTGGGAATTGTTTAACAAATACACAGTTCAATGAACAACAACCAATTTTTGGACTGCAGTGGACTGTGAAAGTTTTAAACACAAAGTCTAAAGTCACAAACCCGACAATGACAGGACAATACAATGCGAGACAGCGAGACAGCGTGCATGGCAGTACAATGCAATACACCATCAAATAAAAAACAGCTGATGAAGGAAGTGACAAGACGGTGGCAGACAACGGCAGAATAGATCAGATGACAGTCAAGACAACAACAGAGCCGTACAACGCAAGACGTAACACCACACGGGGCCGGACAAGGCAATATGCAGTTGTGGCGGGCAGAGCGATTCACTTCACTCCTAAGAGAGAAGGAAACATTTAGAAACACACACGCAGGGATTCAACAAAGGTAGCAGTGCACGTGACAGCGCTTCAGCAGATTGCACGGCCACGTACCCCGGGTTACTTACTGCCTAGGGGCCAGGGTCAGACGAGCTGTCAGGGAGACCCTCCCCTTGAGTCACGAGGCTCGGAAAGGACCCCCTTGCTTTCTAAACTCCTTCTCCGAGAGGAGTCTAGGTGCGGCTGGATCCCATCCTTGCCCCGGCCTTGGGCAACCCTTTCCCTCTAAAGGATTGTATCTGCGCCATCAACCCGTTCTATCACTCAGCTAAGATTGCAAAGCTCTGCATGCTATTAGTCACTTACCCAGGTTCTGCTGCGGCAAGGCGTCTCTCAACCTCGAGGAGCAGAACCTTACGTGAGCGTCTCCGCTCAAGCGCCGGAGGTGGCGAACAGGCCGCTGCCGGGCAGGAAGGCTCCAAGGGCTCTTGTCCTGTCCACTATTTGTAGAGGAAGCTAATTGACTTGTAGTCATATCAGCCTGGGAAAAAAATAACTCAGTCCCCAGTCCAGACGGTGTGTTGACTCTCTTGACTGCGGGGAGGAGAGAAAAGGGGGTTGGGGGGGTGAGGGGGTGGGAAACGGCGGGGAGGAGGGCACCGCACCACCACACCGGTCAAACAAAGAACAACCAATTCAAGAATTCACAACACAGAGCAGTACAATCCCAGACAGTCTAAAACAACAGTCGAAACAATGACAGACCAATACAATGCAAGACATAACACAACACGGGGCAGCACGAGGCAATACGCAGCCAAATTAAGAACAACCCATCAACACACCCACGATACAGCGCAGTCCTCCGACAGAATGTTTCAAGTGATCGTCAAAACAACGATGGGGCAATGCAATGCAATGCCTAACAATACAGGACGCAACGATGGAACACACAACCCAAGAACTCATTCAGAAACTCACAATACAGTGCAGTCCAATCCCAGACAAGCTCAAATAACAAGCAAGACAACAACGTCAGGGCAATACAAGGCAAGACAAAGTTACACAGGGCAGTACAACGCCATACACCATCAAATAAAGAACAGCCAAGGAAAGAATTCACAGTGCAGTGCCATACAATGCCAGACTCTCTCTCAGATGGCAGTCGAGACAACGACAGAGCAACGCATCGCAAGGTGTAACGCGATACGGGGCACTACAAGACACTGCACGGTCAAAGAAACAACAACCTATTAAAGAAGTCACAATACAGTGCAGTCCTAGGACAGAACGTCTATAAAATGACCGTCTAGACAATGACAGGGCACTACAACGCAAGACAAAACACGATACAGGGCACTACAAGGCAAAACACGCTCACATCAACAACCACCCCATAAAAAAATACCACAAAACAGTGCAGCACCCTGCCACAATATATCACGTGGCACTCAGGACAATTCCATGGCAATACAATGCCAAACGTAACACAGCACAGGGCAGTACAATGCAAAACAGAATGAAAGAAAGAACAACCTGGCAAAACCCCAACACACAGGGCAGTACCATCCCACAGGGCGTCAGGTGGCGGTCGAGACAGTTACAGGACAACAGAATCCGAGACGTAACACTACACAGCGCAGTACAGTGATATAGTCAGTCAAATAAATAACCCACAAAGGGACCCACAATACTGTGCCTTCCAACGCCAACAGAGGTCAGACAGCAGGCAAGATACCGACAGAGCAATGCAACGCACAACGTAAGACAACAGAGGACGGTCTAATGCTCAGACGCATCAGATGGCAGTCAAAACAATGACGCGGCAACACAATTCGAGACCCAACACAAAGGCGGTAGCACGGCAATACACGGTGGTCAAAGCAAGAGCACCCGGTAAAACCCCCACCATACAGATGGCTACTATCCCAGAGCGTCCACAATGACAGTGAAGAGAACGACGGGGCAATGCAACGCAAGACAGAACACCATACAGGGCACTACAAGGCAATACGCAGACAAATAAAGAACAAACGTTTAAAAAACCCGCAAGACAGAGCGGCACATACCGGAACGGATCAGACAGTCGTCAGGGCGATTACAGCGCAATACAATGCAAGACAAAACACAACACGGGGCAGGACGAGGCAAGAGGTAGTCAAATAATGAACCGCCGATCAAAAACCCACAGACGAGCGCGCTGCAATCCCGGTCGCAGATGGCACTCGATAAAGTGAATGAGCAACAGAATCCAAGACATAACATTATAGGGGGCGGTAGAATGCAATCTACAGTCAAACAGAGAACAACCCATTACAAAACTGACGAGACAGCGCGCTATAATGAGAGACCATATCAGATATCAATCAAGACGGGTCCAGCGCAATATAAAATGCAAGACCTAACAGTATACCGGGCACTACAATCCGATACTCGGTGAAATACAAAGAAAACGATTCTAGAACTGCATACAAAACTGACGAGACAGCGCACTGCAATGAGAGGACATATCAGATATCAATCCAGACGCGTCCAGAACAATACAATGCAAGACCTAACAGTATACCGGGCACTAGAATCCGATACACGGTGAAATACAAAGAAAACGATTCTAGAACTGCATACAAAACTGACGAGACAGCGCACTACAATGAGAGGACATATCAGATATCAATCAAGACGCGTCCAGAGCAATACAACGCAAGACCTAACACTATACCGGCCACTACAATCCGATACACGGTGAAATAAAAAGAAAACGAGTCCAGAACTGCACGGTCTCGAGAATTTTGTAACACAATGGCTGAAATGACAATCCAAACAATGACAGGGTAATCCAACACCAGACATAGCACTATACGGGTCACCACAAGCCAATACCCGCTCAAATAAACAGCAAACCGTTCTAGGACTGCACGGGATTGGGAATTGTTTAACACATACACAGTTCAATGAACAACAACCAATTTTTGGACTGCAGTGGACTGTGAAAGTTTTAAACACAAAGTCTAAAGTCACAAACCCGACAATGACAGGACAATACAATGCGAGACAGCGAGACAGCGTGCATGGCAGTACAATGCAATACACCATCAAATAAAAAACAGCTGATGAAGGAAGTGACAAGACGGTGGCAGACAACGGCAGAATAGATCAGATGACAGTCAAGACAACAACAGAGCCGTACAACGCAAGACGTAACACCACACGGGGCCGGACAAGGCAATATGCAGTTGTGGCGGGCAGAGCGATTCACTTCACTCCTAAGAGAGAAGGAAACATTTAGAAACACACACGCAGGGATTCAACAAAGGTAGCAGTGCACGTGACAGCGCTTCAGCAGATTGCACGGCCACGTACCCCGGGTTACTTACTGCCTAGGGGCCAGGGTCAGACGAGCTGTCAGGGAGACCCTCCCCTTGAGTCACGAGGCTCGGAAAGGACCCCCTTGCTTTCTAAACTCCTTCTCCGAGAGGAGTCTAGGTGCGGCTGGATCCCATCCTTGCCCCGGCCTTGGGCAACCCTTTCCCTCTAAAGGATTGTATCTGCGCCATCAACCCGTTCTATCACTCAGCTAAGATTGCAAAGCTCTGCATGCTATTAGTCACTTACCCAGGTTCTGCTGCGGCAAGGCGTCTCTCAACCTCGAGGAGCAGAACCTTACGTGAGCGTCTCCGCTCAAGCGCCGGAGGTGGCGAACAGGCCGCTGCCGGGCAGGAAGGCTCCAAGGGCTCTTGTCCTGTCCACTATTTGTAGAGGAAGCTAATTGACTTGTAGTCATATCAGCCTGGGAAAAAAATAACTCAGTCCCCAGTCCAGACGGTGTGTTGACTCTGTTGACTGCGGGGAGGAGAGAAAAGGGGGTTGGGGGGGTGAGGGGGTGGGAAACGGCGGGGAGGAGGGCACCGCACCACCACACCGGTCAAACAAAGAACAACCAATTCAAGAATTCACAACACAGAGCAGTACAATCCCAGACAGTCTAAAACAACAGTCGAAACAATGACAGACCAATGCAATGCAAGACATAACACAACACGGGGCAGCACGAGGCAATACGCAGCCAAATTAAGAACAACCCATCAACACACCCACGATACAGCGCAGTCCTCCGACAGAATGTTTCGAGTGATCTTCAAAACAACGATGGGGCAATGCAATGCAATGCCTAACAATACAGGACGCAACGATGGAACACACAACCCAAGAACTCATTCAGAAACTCACAATACAGTGCAGTCCAATCCCAGACAAGCTCAAATAACAAGCAAGACAACAACGTCAGGGCAATACAAGGCAAGACAAAGTTACACAGGGCAGTACAACGCCATACACCATCAAATAAAGAACAGCCAAGGAAAGAATTCACAGTGCAGTGCCATACAATGCCAGACTCTCTCTCAGATGGCAGTCGAGACAACGACAGAGCAACGCATCGCAAGGTGTAACACGATACGGGGCACTACAAGACACTGCACGGTCAAAGAAACAACAACCTATTAAAGAAGTCACAATACAGTGCAGTCCTAGGACAGAACGTCTATAAAATGACCGTCTAGACAATGACAGGGCACTACAACGCAAGACAAAACACGATACAGGGCACTACAAGGCAAAACACACTCACATCAACAACCACCCCATAAAAAAATACCACAAAACAGTGCAGCACCCTGCCACAATATATCACGTGGCACTCAGGACAATTCCATGGCAATACAATGCCAAACGTAACACAGCACAGGGCAGTACAATGCAAAACAGAATGAAAGAAAGAACAACCTGGCAAAACCCCAACACACAGGGCAGTACCATCCCACAGGGCGTCAGGTGGCGGTCGAGACAGTTACAGGACAACAGAATCCGAGACGTAACATTACACAGCGCAGTACAGTGATATAGTCAGTCAAATAAATAACCCACAAAGGGACCCACAATACTGTGCCTTCCAACGCCAACAGAGGTCAGACAGCAGGCAAGATACCGACAGAGCAATGCAACGCACAACGTAAGACAACAGAGGACGGTCTAATGCTCAGACGCATCAGATGGCAGTCAAAACAATGACGCGGCAACACAATTCGAGACCCAACACAAAGGCGGTAGCACGGCAATACACGGTGGTCAAAGCAAGAGCACCCGGTAAAACCCCCACCATACAGATGGCTACTATCCCAGAGCGTCCACAATGACAGTGAAGAGAACGACGGGGCAATGCAACGCAAGACAGAACACCATACAGGGCACTACAAGGCAATACGCAGACAAATAAAGAACAAACGTTTAAAAAACCCGCAAGACAGAGCGGCACATACCGGAACGGATCAGACAGTCGTCAGGGCGATTACAGCGCAATACAATGCAAGACAAAACACAACACGGGGCAGGACGAGGCAAGAGGTAGTCAAATAATGAACCGCCGATCAAAAACCCACAGACGAGCGCGCTGCAATCCCGGTCGCAGATGGCACTCGATAAAGTGAATGAGCAACAGAATCCAAGACATAACATTATAGGGGGCGGTAGAATGCAACCTACAGTCAAACAGAGAACAACCCATTACAAAACTGACGAGACAGCGCGCTATAATGAGAGACCATATCAGATATCAATCAAGACGGGTCCAGCGCAATATAAAATGCAAGACCTAACAGTATACCGGGCACTACAATCCGATACTCGGTGAAATACAAAGAAAACGATTTTAGAACTGCATACAAAACTGACGAGACAGCGCACTGCAATGAGAGGACATATCAGATATCAATCCAGACGCGTCCAGAGCAATACAACGCAAGACCTAACAGTATACCGGGCACTACAATCCGATACACGGTGAAATACAAAGAAAACGATTCTAGAACTGCATACAAAACTGACGAGACAGCGCACTGCAATGAGAGGACATATCAGATATCAATCAAGACGCGTCCAGAGCAATACAACGCAAGACCTAACACTATACCGGCCACTACAATCCGATACACGGTGAAATACAAAGAAAAAGCCAATACCCGCTCAAATAAACAGCAAACCGTTCTAGGACTGCACGGGATTGGGAATTGTTTAACGAATACACAGTTCAATAAGCAACAGCCAATGGTCGGACTGTGAAAGTTTTCAACACAAAATCTGAAGTCAGTGCTGTGGAGTATAAGAAAGGACTCGGAAGACAAGGCTTTAAAAAGCGCAGGCGTTCTGAGGGGGTAGGGTAGGAAAAAAAGGCTCGGACACGCAGCAAGGCTTTAGGAGCCTCAGGAAGAGGTACGGACAAACTACAGACGAAGGAGTGAGAGCGGAACTCCATGGAGACGCCCTCGATGGTAGAGAGAAAGATGAAGGGGCGCCACGTAGCAAAGAAGCACGGGAGGCTCTGATGGAACAAGAGAGACAGAAAGGGAGATAAAATGCTATGAGGAGCTGTGGAGTTCCAGAAAGGTCTCGGGAGGCTTGGTGAGGGTGAAAAAAGGGGCATCGAGGGGTGCTGATAGACAAAAGAAGGCTGGGCGGAGGACTAGGAGGAACTCGGATGATCGTCTGAGGGGAGTACGCATGTTCCCGGGTGGCTGGAGACGAAATACGTGAATCCTAGGTAGCACAGAGAAACAAATGAGTGCACTACATCTCAAAGACGGACCCACCTAAAATGCTACGAGATGCATGCCGGTCGCCAGGAAACTCCCGAGGGGCATCGTGACCGGGAGAAGAAAAGTCCCGACGGAGCCGGAGAGACAGAAAAGCGACAGGGAACGTGATGATTAAATCTGGAGGGGATCCAGAGTGAGTAAACGTTGCCTCGGAGGCCAGGGAACTAATAGCTGCACGGCTATAAGGAGGAGAGGACAGAACAGCAGCGTTGGGTGTTGAAGAACAGCGTTGGGTGTTGAAGAACAGCCGAGGAGACCCTCCTGCCGAGCAGTGACATTCAGACCGGAAGCCCTTGCTTCCTAAACTCCTTCTCAGGGAGGAGTCTAGGTGCGGCTGGATCCAGTCTTAGCCTCCGACTGTAAAGAATGGTTCGGCAACAAATTCTGTCACAGACTTGCTTTAATACGGCTCGAGCTGTATTAAATTAATTAATTAATTAATTAATAATTAATACGGCTCGAGCCGTCGATGAAGAAGTTGAGTGTTTATGGGTAAGGGTGAAAGGGAAGGCTAACAAAGGTGACTTTTTGCTGGGAGTTTGCTATAGACCACCCAACCAGGATGAGCAGGTTGATGAGGTATTCTATAAGCAGCTGACTGCAGTCTCGCAAACGCCAGCCCTTGTTCTAGTTGGGGACTTCAACTTACCAGACATCTGCTGGAAATATAACACAGCAGAGAGCAGGCAGGCTAGGAGGTTCCTCGAGTGTATGGAGGATAACTTCCTGACACAAATGGTAGGTGAGCCTACCAGGGGAGTTGCCTTGCTAGACCTACTGTTCACAAACAAAGAAGGGCTAGTGGGGGATGTGGAGGTCGGAGGCCGTCTTGGGCTTAGTGACCATGAAATGGTTAAGTTTTCCATCCATAGTGAGGTAAGGAAGGGGGTTAACAAAACCTCCATCTTGGACTTCCGGTGGGCAGACTTTAGCCTGTTCAGAACCCTGGTTGGGAGAGTCCCGTGGGAGGTAGTCCTGAGAGACAAAGGAGCCCAGGAAGGCTGGACGCTCTTCAAGAGGGAAATCCTAAAGGCCCAGGAGCAGGCTGTCCCCATGAGGCGCAAAATTAAAGGGCGGGGAAAATGGCCGGCCTGGATGAACAAAGAGCTCTTGATGGGGCTTAAGGAAAAAAGGAAGGTTTACCACCTTTGGAAGAGGGGACAGGCAACTCAGGAGGAGTACAGAGACCGTGTTAGGTCATACAGAGAAAAAATCAGGAAGGCAAAAGCCCAGCTGGAACTCAACCTGGCAAGTAATGTAAGGGACAACAAAAAAAGTTTCTATAAATACATCAACAAAAAGAGAGTGACAGAGAATGTCCATCCCTTACTGGATGTGGGGGGAAACCTTGCAACCAAGGACGAGGAGAAGGCTGAGATACTTAATGCCGCCTTTGCCTCTGTCTTTAATAGTCAGACCAGCTACCCCCAGGGTGGTCAGCTTCTTGGTCTGGAAGATAAGAATGGAGAACAGGACAACCCCCCTGTAATCCAGGAGGAAGTAGTTAATGATTTGCTTATGCACCTGGACACGCATAAGTCTATGGGGCCGGACGGGATTCACCCAAAGGTTCTCAGGGAGCTGGCAAGAGAGCTCACCAAGCCTCTCTCCATTATCTATCAACAATCCTGGTCAACAGGAGAGGTGCCGGATGACTGGAGGGTGGCCAATGTGACGTCCATCTACAAGAAGGGCCGGAAGGAGGATCCCGGAAACTACAGGCCTGTCAGCCTGACCTCGGTACCGGGAAAGATCATGGAGAGGATCATCCTGAGTGAGCTCTCAAGGCAAGTGCGGGGCAGCCAAGGGATCAGGGCCAGCCAGCATGGGTTTATGAAAGGGAGGTCCTGCCTGACCAACTTGATCTCTTTCTATGACCATGTGACCCGCTTTCTCGATGAGGGGAAGGCTGTGGATGTTGTCTACCTGGACTTTGGTAAGGCCTTCGACACCGTCCCCCACGGCATTCTCCTGGAGAAACTGGAGAATCATGGCATAGACAAGTGTACCCTCCGCTGGATAAAAAACTGGCTGGATGGCCGTGCCCAGCGAGTTGTGATTAATGGAGCAAAATCTGGTTGGCGGCCGGTCACCAGTGGTGTCCCCCAGGGGTCAGTTTTGGGGCCACTCTTGTTCAATATCTTTACTGATGATCTAGACAAGGGGAGTGAATGCACCCTCAGTTAGTTTGCGGATGACACCAAACTAGGTGGGAGTGTTGATCTGCTTGAGGGTAGGAAGGCTCTACAGAGGGACCTGGACAGGCTGGATCAATGGGCCAAGGCCAATGGGATGAGGTTTAATAAGGCCAAGTGCCGGGTCCTTCATTTTCGTCACATCAACCCCGGGCAACGCTACAGGCTTGGGGAAGAGTGGCTCGAAAGCTGCCCGGCAGAAAAGGACCTGGGGGTGCTGGTGAACGGCCAGCTTAACATGAGCCAGCAGTGTGCCCAGGTGGCCAAGAGGGCCAATGGCATCCTGGCTTGTATCAGGAATAGCGTGGCCAGCAGGAGTAGGGAAGTCATCGTGCCTCTGTACTCGGCCCTGGTGAGGCCTCACCTCGAGTACTGTGTTCAGTTTTGGGCCCCTCACTACAGGAAAGACATTGAAGTGCTGGAGCGTGTCCAGAGGAGAGCCACCAAGCTGGTGAGGGGTCTGGAGAACAAGTCCTATGAGGAGAGGCTGAGGGAGCTGGGCATGTTTAGTTTGGAGAAGAGGAGGCTGAGGGGAGACGTCATTGCCCTCTACAACTACCTGAAAGGAAACTGTAGAGAGGCAGGGGTTGGCCTCTTCTCCCAAGGGAATAACGACAGGACCAGAGGAAAGGGTATGAAGCTGCAGCAAGGGAGATTTAGATTAGATATTAGGAAGAATTACTTTACTGAAAGAGTGGTCAGGCGCTGGAACGGCCTACCCGGGGAGGTGGTGGAGTCACCATCCCTGGAGGTATTTAAGAAACGTGTAGACATGGCTCTTCAGGGCATGATCTAGTGCCCAAGATTATTGGTTTGTGGTGGGGTGTTGGGTGTGGGGTTGTGGGTGTGGAGTTTAGTAGGTGGGTGTTGGTGTGGGTTTTTTTGTTGTTGTTGTTTTGGTTTTTTTTGTGGTTGAACTCAATGATCTCAGAGGTCCCTTCCAACCACTAAGATTCTGTGATTCTGTGATTATAGCGGTGCTAGAATGCAATATGCAGTCAGAGAACAACCCATTACCAAACTGACGAGACAGTGCACTACAATGAGAGAACATATCAGATATCAATCAAGACGCGTCCAGAGCAATACAACGCAAGACCTAACACTATACCGGCCACTACAATCCGATACACGGTGAAATAAAAAGAAAAGGAGTCCAGAACTGCACGGTCTCGAGAATTTTGTAACACAATGGCTGAAGTGACAATCCAAACAATGACAGGGTAATCCAACACCAGACATAGCACTATACGGGTCACCACAAGCCAATAGCCGCTCAAATAAACAGCAAACCGTTCTAGGACTGCACGGGATTGGGAATTGTTTAACGAATACACAGTTCAATAAGCAACAGCCAATTGTCGGACTGTGAAAGTTTTCAACACAAAGTCTGAAGTCACAAACCCGACAATGACAGGACAATACAATGCGGGACAGCGTAACGGCGTGCATGGCAGTACAATGCAATACACCGTCAAATAAAAAACAGCTGATGAAGGAAGTGACAAGACGGTGGCCTACAATGGCAGAATAGATCAGATGACAGTCAAGACAACAGCAGAGCCATACAACGCAAGACGTGACACCACACGGGGCCGGACAAGGCAATATGCAGTTGTGGCGGGCAGAGCGATTCACTTCACTCCTAAGAGAGAAGGGGAGAAACATTTAGAAACACACACACGCAGGGATTCAACAAAGGTAGCAGTGCACGTGACAGCGCTTGCAGCTACATCTATTGCATCAATGATGTGTCCAGGTAAGCAATTAAATTATTTTTTTACAGGATGTAGATAGGAAAAAAATAAACGTCAGACTAATCTCTATAGCAAAGTAGTTCATTCAATGCAATGATAACATTATCATTTCAATTTAGGTACTTAAGTGTCCTTCAAAAAGGAAAAAATACAAACCCAAACACGATATATTATTATGGGGTCATTCCTTATTTCTAGCGAGACCGCGTGCACTACTGAACTTCTGCCAGAAGCCCTTTGTGGATGGGAGTGAGTAACAAAACAGAATCAGATTCTGTAAGAAAACTTTCTCCAAAACATATTCCTCTGTGAAATACGGTATTTACTGTAAATTGCTGGCAATTTAAAGTCATGTTGATAATCTCTCTTTGACTTTTTACTCAACAGCGCTACTTGAGTCCCAAAATACAGAAAGCAACAAAAAAGCATGGAAATACAAGTCACGTATTTCCCGAACCTCCATAAAGAACCCTAATTAACATCTAAGTAGCTAGAAGAAAAACAAATTGCAAAAGGCAGCAAAAATCATCATAGTGGACATATGGATAGAAGTAGATGAAGGCTAAGAGGAGATCTGAGACTATGGTAGACATCTTTAGGAAACCCAATACAAAGTAGAAAAATATTATACCACAGAAACCAAACACAAGGCTCTAGAGCACATAGATGACTTTGGAAAAGGTTCTCGCAGAACAAGACGCGTTATCGCATAGATTAGAGAGGTCCTGAAGGAGCCAGAGAAACTAAACATATCTTGGGATGCGATGAGATCAACAGGGCATCGAGCAAAGTACGATTGTCCTCAGGGGACCGACTTCAGGCGCACCAAAAGCAAGAAAGAACAGGAAGACTGATGGCATTAACCGTTGCAAACTTGGGAAAGGTTCTGAAGGGAAAGAAGGGGTGCAAAGTGCGCTCCAGAGCTAAAATGAGGTTCTGGCGCTTAAGGGATATCTTGCGAGAGCTCGGCGATGGTAGCGGACGAGTCCCCGCCTGAGAGACCGAATAAGCCTCACAGATAACAAGACAGAACTCTGAAGGGAATTTTGACAAAGTACAGATGACGTCAGGGGACAGAATAAAGGCATCCTAAGCATCAAAGAAGAAGTTAAGGGCGCTCTGGAGAGCACAAAAAGAACAAAATCGAAAGGGAGCTGAAGTGCTGTGGAGTATAAGAAAGGACTCGGAAGACAAGGCTTTAAAAAGCGCAGGCGTTCTGAGGGGGTAGGGTAGGAAAAAAAGGCTCGGACACGCAGCAAGGCTTTAGGAGCCTCAGGAAGAGGTACGGACAAACTACAGACGAAGGAGTGAGAGCGGAACTCCATGGAGACGCCCTCGATGGTAGAGAGAAAGATGAAGGGGCGCCACGTAGCAAAGAAGCACGGGAGGCTCTGATGGAACAAGAGAGACAGAAAGGGAGATAAAATGCTATGAGGAGCTGTGGAGTTCCAGAAAGGTCTCGGGAGGCTTGGTGAGGGGTGCCGATAGACAAAAGAAGGCTGGGCGGAGGACTAGGAGGAACTCGGATGATCGTCTGAGGGGAGTACGCATGTTCCCGGGTGGCTGGAGACGAAATACGGGAATCCTAGATAGCACAGAGAAACAAATGAGTGCACTACATCTCAAAGACGGACCCACCTAAAATGCTACGAGATGCATGCCGGTCGCCAGGAAACTCCCGAGGGGCATCGCGACCGGGAGAAGAAAAGTCCCGACGGAGCCGGAGAGACAGAAAAGCGACAGGGAACGTGATGATTAAATCTGGAGGGGATCCAGACTGAGTAAACGTTGCCTCGGAGGCCAGGGAACTAATAGCAGCACGGCTATAAGGGGAGGACAGAACAGCAGCGTTGGGGGGTGTTGAAGAAGAGCGTTGGGGGGTGTTGAAGAAGAGCGTTGGGGGGTGTTGAAGAAGAGCCGAGAAGACCCTCCTGCCGAGCAGTGACATTCAGACCGGAAGCCCTTGCTTCCTAAACTCCTTCTCAGGGAGGAGTCTAGGTGCGGCTGGATCCAGTCTTAGCCTCTGACTGTAAAGAACGGTTCGGCAACAAATTCTGTCACAGACTTGCTTTAATACGGCTCGAGCTGAGGGACCCCCTCGATGCTTTTCCTGTGCTTTATGAAGCCTCACCATCTATGACATAAGCTATTCCTGCCCGTGTTCATGTGACAAGCGCGTGTCTCTTCTCCGATTGAATTGTTCAGCCCTTACACGTTCTCTTCGATGACTGGAGTTTTGATGCAAGTGCTTTGACCTTCTCATTCGGTTTTCTGATCTCTCTGTCCCATCTCACAGCTGTATCTCAGCCTTCTGCTGACGCAGGAGAGAAAGGTCCCTTTCTTCATTTCCAAGAATTAGAGTTCCCTTTCCTTTGATCGTAACAGTCACTCAAATTTGTAACGTTAAGCATACGCTCTTCATCAATATTACTTATACAATTTCGTTGTGCTAGTTAAGTTCCAATATATCAAATTCAAACGCAACTACTATCCACCCTTCTTGGACTAAGGAGGAGCTCAGCCAAAGTCTGCTATGCTGCTAGGTTACATCTTGCAGCCCAAGGCTCCGCAGGTCTAAGCAAAACTTCGGGGTGTGACACTGTGTCACATACACGGACTTGGGAAGTCTTCCGAGGGAAGGAGAGGGGTGCGCGAAGTCCGCGACAAAGCTGAATATGTGCTAAGGGTAACCTCGGAGGCATCTATAGCTGTTGTGACGTGATGAGAAGGGTCCTGAATGGGCCACAGGGACAGAAGAAGGTACAGGGACATGAGGAGGAAAGTGGAGGGGGGCGGTGGAACAGAGTGCAGATGTCCTCAGGAGGCCGGGGACCAAATGGAAGCATCCTAGACGGCACAGAGGGTGATAACAGGGCTCCGAGGCACAAACACAGCTGAGGACGGGTTTCTGAGAGAAAGAGCTCAGACGTAAAATTTTATAAGTCACAGGAATTAAGAAAATAAGAAAAAAAAATTAAAGAATAGAAATGGCGAACTCAAAACACTTAGAAAGAAAATCAAAAAACAGAGGGCACGGAGGAAAGACAAGAAACAATTAAAAAGAAAGACAGCAAAGGTGGCAAGTGTAAACGGAAAATCTTAAAAGCGTCCGTGATTAAAGGAGCAAGGAAACGAATTACAGAATAACAATGGCAAACTAAATCGGAGACGTAGAAACAAAAATTAAAAAGCAACAGCGTTAAGGAAAGACAACAAATAATTTTAAAATGACACCAAAGAGAACAAAAGTATACATGGCAACAACACTGCAAAAGCGGTAGCCGGTAGAGTAAATAAAGAGAAATATTACAAATTAGGGACGGCGAACAAAGACAGATGTAGAAAGACAATTTTAAATGCAACAGCAGGAAGGAAAGACAGGAAATGATTCAATGAAAAGATAAGCCATAAAGACAACAAACTAGACCAAAAAACCCCAAAACTTAAGAAGTGATGGGGATTGGGGAAACAAAACAAAATAATTAGGAAACACGGACGGCAAACTGCAACGGAGATGTAGAAAGAAAATTTTAAAAAGACTCTGCATTAAAGAAATGAGAAAACATTTAAAAATATACCCAGTGCACCAGATAAAAATGGACAAAAAGAACCTTTTAAAAGCAAGACTGATGACAGAAAGAAAGGAAAAATATTAAAAACATAGCAAGAGCAAAATAAAAAAGTGTAAACGGAACGGAGTACCAGACCAATACAGAAGAAACCAAAATTGGTACTGGCAGCTTCATAAAAGTAGACACAGAATTTTTAAAGCGAGGGGGTAAGAGAAAGACAAGAAAAATAACAAGGCGAGGATGGCAAACTGGATAAAAGTTGAGAGAAAGAAAATTTAAAAAACAAACAGATTAAGAAAACAGGGAGCAAAAAAACAAAAGGGTCAACAAACTGAATAAAGACAGACAATGAAACAAAATTGGAAAAGTAACTAAGTAGAGGACAGGCAAGAAGCATTAAAAAACACAGACAGGGATCTGGGTAAATGGAGACACAGAAAGAAGATTTGGAAAGCAAGGGGGTACTGGCCATACAGGCAGGCAGCCATTTAAATAGCAGGAGGTGGAGTCGGACCGACAGCCACAGAGAAAGGACACTGGAAGAGGGATGCGGGGTGGAGCAGAGGGAGTCACTAGAAATAGAGACAGATTGCTGGGTAGGGGGAGACCTACAAATGCAATTTTCACAAGCAACAGCGAAGAAGGCAGTGGGGGAAGAATAAAATAATAGAGCATGGGGAGCTGGGAAGGCAGAGGCACAGAAAGGAAACGGAGAAGGGGAGAAAGAACATGCTGGCACTAAGCAGAAGAGCAAAAAGCTTTTGGGGAGCCAGAAGCCGGGACAAGCAAGGCGGCAGGCAGAGATCAGAAGAGGCATGGCAGGGAAAGGCCTGGACATGCACAAGAGGGCACATGACTCACCGCAGCTCCTGGCACGTGTGGGAGACCTTTGCTGCTCACATGCTTCTCTCTCTGCCCCTTCGTCCTCCGTGGTGCAGGCGGCCTGACAACCCTTGCCCACCTAGGAGCGGGCAGGGGATGCCTCGACGCTCTTGTCCCATGAGGCTCACACACGCAGCCGACGAAGGCAGCAAGCTCCCGGCGCTCTGTGCTGGTGGTGCCCTCCGTCAGGAATGGCTGGGAGGGATCCTTCCTCGCTGCGGGGACCGTCCGTTCCTGGCTGGAGGCACCTGCCTGTCGGAACCCCCTTCGTTTGACTCCTCAGCCAGCGCTGGCAGGCAGCTGTGCCCAGGCAGCCCCCTTGGAAGCTAGAGGCCCTTGGAAAAGCAGACCCATCCCCAGGGCAGCCTTTCTTTTTAAGCCCTTGGCCCAGCCCATGCTCACCTCATGGGTCCCACCTGGGCTGCCTCAGCCCCAGCCGGAGCCCACTGGAAACAGGGGCCATTGCCAAAGCCCCACGGCACATCACCCCCTCCCCTGAGCCTCTCCCCGACCACCAGCTCTGCATCTTCTTCCTAGATGCTCTCCCTCCACTTTTAGGGGGAACCCCATGTGACACGCACCGCCCGCCCCACAACAAGGTCTGCTTTTGACTTAGAAATACCGTGCACAGTAACACTACAACCTGCCGTTAAAAAAAAAAAAAAAAAAAAAAACAAAAAACACCCACGCGAAACCACAAACACGGCACGCCACAAAAAATGACCCTCAACCTGAGAAGATGTATGCGCTACGAAGTCTGGCCTCAAGACCTAAGATCTGAAGGATGCAGGGAAGAAGTCCCAGTCACTGAAAATGGATGCCTAGAGAACAGAGCGCCTTTAGAAACACAAACAAAGTGATTCAACAAAGGTAGCAGGAGCGCACAGGATGGCACCTCACCAGACTCCACGGCCATGTACCCTGGGTTATTTACTGCCTAGGGCCAAGGGTCAGACGAGCTGTCAGAGAGACCCTCCCCTTGAGTCAGGAGGCTCGGAAAGGACAATAGAGGATGGTCTAATGCTAAGACACATCAGATGGCAGTCAAAGCAATGACGGGGCAAAACAATTCGAGACCCAACACAAAGGGGGTAACACGGCAATACACGGTGGTCAAAGAAAGAGCACACGAAGAATGCAACATCTGTGATTCCCTGTACAAGGTTGTTTGTGAAACTACACGAGGGATGGAACAGAACACGCTTGTTCCGTGGCCTTCCCTTGTGACGAATAGCAGATATGGGGACGATATGGTACTACGGAACTGATAAGCGGCCTACACGCTACCCGAGCCAACATTTCGTCAAATGTTGATGAAATGCTGTCCTTTTGTGCGAACTTTGCTCACCACAATGTACCAAAACACACCTCCATCCCGGAGGCTATCCGCCCCCGAGGTGTGAACACTCCTCCTTGAATACATTAATCATAATAAAAGTACGTATGACTAAAGTCACTCAAACTCCACTTTGAAGATAAAAAAATAATATAAAAATAGCCCAAGAGAGAGGGGATGTCAGGGAAGACACCATCGCGAAGAATTCCACCGCTGATTTCCGGGATCAGTCGACGGGCTGAGCCTTTCCTCCCCCCATAGGGACGCCTTTGGGTAAGACTTCGATTACACCGAGCGCTTTCTCGGGGACTTAGAAATTTCTCTAGAGAATCTCTACCCTACATTTATAGCCAGGCTGTATCGTTTATAATTTTGTCGCGCGTTTGTATACTTAGCAATATCTTTATTTGCACGTGCTTTGCAGACAGTGTATTTATCACCGGCAATCCTAAAGAACCTGTATATCTGTTGTTTAAATAAACTGCACTGTTTAAGTAGCTAGTCGTTTCGCTTTCTCACTGAACGCGACCAAAACTACAGGGAGGCCGTGCCAGTTCAGCAGCACGACTAGACTGAAGGTGCAGTCCACTATTAGTGTATCCAAATCGTAATAGTTTAATAGATATTAAACGCGATTGGACTGATAGTGCTGAATTGGGCATCACTCAGAATTTAAACAAGCCTCACCTAGCCTCCCACCTCGGTGAGGAGTGTTAGAACGCAAGGGGGTTTATCTTCTGCCAAAACCGCTTGGCCCCGTTTCACGCAACAAACCCCCACGATACAGATGGCTACAATCCCAGAGCGTCCACAATGACAGTGAAGAGAACGACAGGGCAATGCAACGCAAGACAGAACACCATACAGGGCACTACAAGGCAATACGAAGCCAAATAAAGAACATACGTTTAAAAAAACCGCAAGACAGAGTGGCACGTATCGGAACGGATCAGACGGTCGTCAGGGCGATAAAAGGGCAATAGAATGCAAGACAAAACACAACACGGGGCAGGACGAGGCAAGAGGTAGTCAAATAATGAAACGCCGATCAAAAACCCACACACGAGTGCACTGCAATCCCGGTCGCAGATGGCACATGATAAAATGACTGAGCAACAGAATCCAAGACATAACATTATAGGGGACGGTAGAATGCAATACGCAGTAAAACAGAGAACAACCCATTACAAAACGGACGAGACAGCGCGCTACAATGAGAGACCATATCAGATATCAATCAAGACGGGTCCAGAGCAATACAATGCAAGACCTAACAGTATACCGGGCACTACAATCTGATACACGGTGAAATACAAAGAAAACGATTCTAGAACTGCATACAAAACTGACGAGAAAGCGCGCTTCAATGAGAGGACATATCAGATATCAATCAAGATGCGTCCAGAGCAATACAACGCAAGACCTAACACTATACCGGCCACTACAATCCGATACACGGTGAAATAAAAAGAAAACGAGTCCAGAACTGCACGGTCTCGAGAATTTTGTAACACAATGGCTGAAATGACAATCCAAACAATGACAGGGTAATCCAACACCAGACGTAGCACTATACGGCTCAGCACAAGCCAATACCCGCTCAAATAAACAGCAAACAATTCTAGGACTGCACGGGATTGGGAATTGTTTAACAAATACACAGTTCAATGAACAACAACCAATTTTTGGACTGCAGTGGACTGTGAAAGTTTTAAACACAAAGTCTAAAGTCACAAACCCGACAATGACAGGACAATACAATGCGAGACAGCGAGACAGCGTGCATGGCAGTACAATGCAATACACCGTCAAATAAAAAACAGCTGATGAAGGAAGTGACAAGACGGTGGCAGACAATGGCAGAATAGATCAGATGACAGTCAAGACAACAACAGAGCCATACAACGCAAGACATAACACCACACGGGGCCGGACAAGGCAATATGCAGTTGTGGCGGGCAGAGCGATTCACTTCACTCCTAAGAGAGAAGGAAACATTTAGAAACACACACGCAGGGATTCAACAAAGGTAGCAGTGCACGTGACAGCGCTTCAGCAGATTGCACGGCCACGTACCCCGGGTTATTTACTGCCTAGGGGCCAGGGTCAGACGAGCTGTCAGGGAGACCCTCCCCTTGAGTCACGAGGCTCGGAAAGGACCCCCTTGCTTTCTAAACTCCTTCTCCGAGAGGAGTCTAGGTGCGGCTGGATCCCATCCTTGCCCCGGCCTTGGGCAACCCTTTCCCTCTAAAGGATTCTATCTGCGCCATCTATCCATTACATCGCCGAATATATTGAATATATTGTGAAGTTTGGCATGCCATTAGTCACTTACCCAGAATCTGTTACATCAAGGCATCTCTCAGCCTCCAAGAGCAGAACCTTAAGGGAGTGTCCCCGCTCCAGGGGAGATGCTGGCGAACAGGCTGCTGCCTTGCAAGAGAGCTCGAAGGGCTCTTGGTCTGTCCGCTAGTTATATAGCAAGCTACCTGACTTAGAGTGTTTTGACACTGTTGCCAGCCATCCCACAAAGTTCAAGTGCCGCTCGTAGCGACTCGCGCTTGTTGTTATAGCTTGAGCAGCAGCCTGGGCAAAAAAGGGGGAAAAAGAGGGGTCACCTCGCAACTGCGGTCAAATAACAGACAACCAGTTAGAAATTGCACAATACAGTGCTGGAGACTCTAACATAACTGGCAAGACAATGACAGGGCAATACAATGCAAGACTTAACATTACACAGGGAAGTAACAAGGCAACATACAATCAAATAAAGAACAACCAATGAAAGAGTTGACAGTACAGTGCCATACAACGCTAGAATATATCAGAGGTCAGTCAACACAATGACAGAGCAATAGAAAGCAAGACGTAACTCGATACGGGGCACTACCAGGCAATACACAGCCAAATAAAGAACAAACGTTTAAAAAACCCGCAAGACCGAGCGGCACATACCGGAACGGATCAGACAGTCGTCAGGGCGATTACAGGGCAATACAATGCAAGACAAAACACAACACGGGACAGGACAAGGCAAGAGGTAGTCAAATAATGAACCGCCGATCAAAAACCCACAGACGAGCGCGCTGCAATCCCGGTCGCAGATGGCAATCGATAAAGTGAATGAGCAACAGAATCCAAGACATAACATTATAGGGGGCGGGAGAATGCAATCTGCAGTCAAACAGAGAACAACCCATTACAAATCTGACGAGACAGCGCGCTATAATGAGAGACCAAATCAGATATCAATCAAGGCGGGTCGAGCGCAATATAAAATGCAAGACCTAACAGTATACCGGGCACTACAATCTGATTTTGTAACACAATGGCTGAAATGACAATCCAAACAATGACAGGGTAATCCAACACCAGACGTAGCACTATACGGCTCAGCACAAGCCAATACCCGCTCAAATAAACAGCAAACCGTTCTAGGACTGCACGGGATTGGGAATTGTTTAACAAATACACAGTTCAATGAACAACAACCAATTTTTGGACTGCAGTGGACTGTGAAAGTTTTAAATACAAAGTCTAAAGTCACAAACCCGACAATGACAGGACAATACAATGCGAGACAGCGAGACAGCGAGACAGCGTGCATGGCAGTACAATGCAATACACCGTCAAATAAAAAACAGCTGATGAAGGAAGTGACAAGACGGTGGCATACAATGGCAGAATAGATCAGATGACAGTCAAGACAACAACAGAGCCATACAACGCAAGACGTAACACCACACGGGGCCGGACAAGGCAATATGCAGTTGTGGCGGGCAGAGCGATTCACTTCACTCCTAAGAGAGAAGGAAACATTTAGAAACACACACGCAGGGATTCAACAAAGGTAGCAGTGCACGTGACAGCGCTTCAGCAGATTGCACGGCCACGTACCCCGGGTTACTTACTGCCTAGGGGCCAGGGTCAGACGAGCTGTCAGGGAGACCCTCCCCTTGAGTCACGAGGCTCGGAAAGGACCCCCTTGCTTTCTAAACTCCTTCTCCGAGAGGAGTCTAGGTGCGGCTGGATCCCATCCTTGCCCCGGCCTTGGGCAACCCATTCCCTCTAAAGGATTGTATCTGCGCCATCAACCCGTTCTATCACTCAGCTAAGATTGCAAAGCTCTGCATGCTATTAGTCACTTACCCAGGTTCTGCTGCGGCAAGGCGTCTCTCAACCTCGAGGAGCAGAACCTTACGTGAGCGTCCCCGCTCAAGCGCCGGAGGTGGCGAACAGGCCGCTGCCGGGCAGGAAGGCTCCAAGGGCTCCTGTCCTGTCCACTATTTGTAGAGGAAGCTAATTGACTTGTAGTCATATCAGCCTGGGAAAAAAATAACTCAGTCCCCAGTCCAGACGGTGTGTTGACTCTGTTGACTGCGGGGAGGAGAGAAAAGGGGGTTGGGGGGGTGAGGGGGTGGGAAGCGGCGGGGAGGAGGGCACCGCACCACCACACCGGTCAAACAAAGAACAACCAATTCAAGAATTCACAACACAGAGCAGTACAATCCCAGACAGTCTAAAACAACAGTTGAAACAATGACAGACCAATACAATGCAAGACATAACACAACACGGGGCAGCACGAGGCAATACGCAGCCAAATTAAGAACAACCCATCAACACACCCACGATACAGCGCAGTCCTCCGACAGAATGTTTCAAGTGATCGTCAAAACAACGATGGGGCAATGCAATGCAATGCCTAACAATACAGGACGCAACGATGGAACACACAACCCAAGAACTCATTCAGAAACTCACAATACAGTGCAGTCCAATCCCAGACAAGCTCAAATAACAAGCAAGGCAACAACGTCAGGGCAATACAAGGCAAGACAAAGTTACACAGGGCAGTACAACGCCATACACCATCAAATAAAGAACAGCCAAGGAAAGAATTCACAGTGCAGTGCCATACAATGCCAGACTCTCTCTCAGATGGCAGTCGAGACAACGACAGAGCAACGCATCGCAAGGTGTAACACGACACGGGGCACTACAAGACACTGCACGGTCAAAGAAACAACAACCTATTAAAGAAGTCACAATACAGTGCAGTCCTAGGACAGAACGTCTATAAAATGACCGTCTAGACAATGACAGGGCACTACGACGCAAGACAAAACACGATACAGGGCACTACAAGGCAAAACACACTCACATCAACAACCACCCCATAAAAAAATACCACAAAACAGTGCAGCACCCTGCCACAATATATCACGTGGCACTCAGGACAATTCCATGGCAATACAATGCCAAACGTAACACAGCACAGGGCAGTACAATGCAAAACAGAACGAAAGAAAGAACAACCTGGCAAAACCCCAACACACAGGGCAGTACCATCCCACAGGGCGTCAGGTGGCGGTCGAGACAGTTACAGGACAACAGAATCCGAGACGTAACACTACACAGCGCAGTACAGTGATATAGTCAGTCAAATAAATAACCCACAAAGGGACCCACAATACTGTGCCTTCCAACGCCAACAGAGGTCAGACAGCAGGCAAGATACCGACAGAGCAATGCAACGCACAACGTAAGACAACAGAGGACGGTCTAATGCTCAGACGCATCAGATGGCAGTCAAAACAATGACGCGGCAACACAATTCGAGACCCAACACAAAGGCGGTAGCACGGCAATACACGGTGGTCAAAGAAAGAGCACCCGGTAAAACCCCCACGATACAGATGGCTACTATCCCAGAGCGTCCACAATGACAGTGAAGAGAACGACGGGGCAATGCAACGCAAGACAGAACACCATACAGGGCACTACAAGGCAATACGCAGACAAATAAAGAACAAACGTTTAAAAAACCCGCAAGACAGAGCGGCACATACCGGAACGGATCAGACAGTCGTCAGGGCGCAATACAATGCAAGACAAAACACAACACGGGGCAGGACGAGGCAAGAGGTAGTCAAATAATGAACCGCCGATCAAAAACCCACAGACGAGCGCGCTGCAATCCCGGTCGCAGATGGCACTCGATAAAGTGAATGAGCAACAGAATCCAAGACATACCATTATAGGGGGCGGTAGAATGCAATCTACAGTCAAACAGAGAACAACCCATTACAAAACTGACGAGACAGCGAGCTATAATGAGAGACCATATCAGATATCAATCAAGACGGGTCCAGCGCAATATAAAATGCAAGACCTAACAGTATACCGGGCACTACAATCCGATACATGGTGAAATACAAAGAAAACGATTCTAGAACTGCATACAAAACTGACGAGACAGCGCACTGCAATGAGAGGACATATCAGATATCAATCCAGACGCGTCCAGAGCAATACAACGCAAGACCTAACAGTATACCGGGCACTACAATCCGATACACGGTGAAATACCAAGAAAACGATTCTAGAACTGCATACAAAACTGACGAGACAGCGCACTACAATGAGAGGACATATCAGATATCAATCAAGACGCGTCCAGAGCAATACAACGCAAGACCTAACACTATACCGGCCACTACAATCCGATACACGGTGAAATAAAAAGAAAACGAGTCCAGAACTGCACGGTCTCGAGAATTTTGTAACACAATGGCTGAAATGACAATCCAAACAATGACAGGGTAATCCAACACCAGACATAGCACTATACGGCTCAGCACAAGCCAATACCCGCTCAAATAAACAGCAAACAATTCTAGAACTGCACGGGATTGGGAATTGTTTAACAAATACACAGTTCAATGAACAACAACCAATTTTTGGACTGCAGTGGACTGTGAAAGTTTTAAACACAAAGTCTAAAGTCACAAACCCGACAATGGCAGGACAATACAATGCGAGACAGCGAGACAGCGTGCATGGCAGTACAATGCAATACACCGTCAAATAAAAAACAGCTGATGAAGGAAGTGACAAGACGGTGGCATACAATGGCAGAATAGATCAGATGACAGTCAAGACAACAACAGAGCCATACAACGCAAGACGTAACACCACACGGGGCCGGACAAGGCAATATGCAGTTGTGGCGGGCAGAGCGATTCACTTCACTCCTAAGAGAGAAGGAAACATTTAGAAACACACACGCAGGGATTCAACAAAGGTAGCAGTGCACGTGACAGCGCTTCAGCTCCGAGGCTGACGGCCGCAGCAAAGCCCGCAGCCGCACGGGCTGTTTCGCCAGGCGAGCGGCTGCCAAAGAGCTTTCCAACGAGGCACGGCTTTCCCTCCTGGCTCTTCGGGCTTGGGAGCTGTCGTCAGAGCTGCAGCCCTACCGGAAAATGCTTCGCAAGCTGGCGCGGCAGCGCCACGTAGGCGCCGGTGGCGCCGAGGCTGACGGCCGCCGCAAAGCCCGCAGCCCCACGGGCTGTGGGGCCACGCGAGCAGCTGCCAAAGAGCTTTCCAACGAGGCACGGCTTTCCCTCCTGGCTCTTCGGGCGTGGGAGCTGTCGCCAGAGTCGCGGCCCTACCGGAAAATGCTTCGCAGGCTGGCGCGGCTGTAGCTGGTAGGCGCCGGTGGCGCTGAGGCTGACGGCCGCCGCAAAGCCCGCAGCCCCACGGGCTGTGGGGCCACGCGAGCGGCTGCCAAAGAGCTTTCCAACGAGGCACGGCTTTCCCTCCTGGCTCTTCGGGCGTGGGAGCTGTCGCCAGAGTCGCGGCCCTACCGGAAAATGCTTCGCAGGCTGGCGCGGCTGTAGCTGGTAGGCGCCGGTGGCGCTGAGGCTGACGGCCGCCGCAAAGCCCGCAGCCCCACGGGCTGTGGGGCCACGCGATCGACTGCCAAAGAGCTTTCCAACGAGGCACGGCTTTCCCTCCTGGCTCTTCGTGCTTGGGAGCTGTCGCCAGAGTTGCGGCCCTACCGGAAAATGCTTCGCAGGCTGGTGGGGCGGCGCCACGTGGGCGCCAGTGGCTCCGAGGCTGACGGCCGCCGCAAAGCCCGCAGCCCCACGGGCTGTTTCGCCAGGCGAGCGGCTGCCAAAGAGCTTTCCAACGAGGCACGGCTTTCCCTCCTGGCTCTTCGGGCGTGGGAGCTGTCGCCAGAGCCGCGGCCCTACCGGAAAATGCTTCGCAGGCTGGCGCGGCGGCGCCACGTGGGCGCCGGTGTCGCTGAGGCTGACGTCCGCCGGAAAGCCCGCAGCCCCACGGGCTGTGGGGCCACGCGAGCGGCTGCCAAAGAACTTTCCAACGAGGCACGGCTTTCCCTCCTAGGTCTTCGGGCGTGGGAGCTGTCGCCAGAGACGCGGCCCTACCGGAAAATGCTTCGCAGGCTTATGCGGCGGCGCCACGTGGGCGCCGGTGGCAGCGAGGCTGACGTCCGCCGCAAAGCCCGCAGCCCCACAGGCTGTTTCGCCAGGCGAGCGGCTGCCAAAGAGCTTTCCAACGAGGCACGGCTTTCTCTCCTCGCTCTTAGGGCGTGGGTGCTGTCGCCAGAGCCGCGGCCCTACAGGAAAATGCTTCGCAGGCTGGCGCGGCTGCACCTGGTGGGCGCCGGTGGCGCCGAGGCTGACGGCCGCCACAAAGCCCGCAGCCACACGGGCTGTGGGGCCACGCGAGCGGCCGCCAAAGAGCTTTCCAACGAGGCACGGCTTTCCCTCCAGGCTCTTCGGGCTTGGGTGCTGTCGTCAGAGCCGCAGCCCTACCGGAAAATGCTTCGCAAGCTGGCACGGCAGCGCCACGTGGGCGCCGGTGGCGCCGAGGCTGACGGCCGCCGCAAAGCCCGCAGCCCCACGGGCTGTGGGGCCACGCAAGAGGCTGCCAAAGAGCTTTCCAACGAGGCATGGCTTTCCCTCCTGGCTCTTCGGGCGTGGGAGCTGTCGCCAGAGCCGCGGCCCTACCGGAAAATGCTTCGCAGGCTCGTGCGGCGGCGCCACGTGGGCGCTGGTGGCTCCGAGGCTGACGGCCGCCGCAAAGCCCGCAGCCCCACGCGCTGTGGGGCCACGCGAGCGGCTGCCAAAGAGCTTTCCAACGAGGCACGGCTTTCCCTCCTGGCTCTTCGGGCGTGGGAGCTGTCGCCAGAGTCGCGGCCCTACCGGAAAATGCTTCGCAGGCTGGCGCGGCTGTAGCTGGTAGGCGCCGGTGGCGCTGAGGCTGACGGCCGCCGCAAAGCCCGCAGCCCCACGGGCTGTGGGGCCACGCGAGCGGCTGCCAAAGAGCTTTCCAACGAGGCATGGCTTTCCCTCCCTGCTCTTCGGGCTTGGGAGCTGTCGCCAGAGCCGCGGCCCTACCGGAAAATGCTTCGCAGGCTGGTGGGGCGGCGCCACGTGGCCGCTGGTGGCTCCGAGGCTGACGGCCGCCGCAAAGCCCGCAGCCCCACGGGCTGTGGGGCCACGCAAGCGGCTGCCAAAGAGCTTTCCAACGAGGCACGGCTTTCCCTCCTGGCTCTTCGGGCTTGGGAGTTGTCGTCAGAGCCGTGGCCCTACTGGAAAATGCTTCGCAAGCTGGCGCGGCGGCGCCTCGTGGGCGCCGGTGGCGCCGAGGCTGACGGCCGCTGCAAAGCCCGCAGCCCCACGGGCTGTGAGGCCACGCGAGCGGCTGCCAAAGAGCTTTCCAACGAGGCACGGCTTTCCCTCCTGGCTCTTCGGGCGTGGGAGCTGTCGCCAGAGCCGCGGCCCTACAGGAAAATGCTTCGCAGGCTGGCGCGGCTGCACCTGGTGGGCGCCGGTGGCTCCGAGGCTGACGGCCGCCGCAAAGCCCGCAGCCGCACGGGCTGTTTCGCCAAGCGAGCGGCTGCCAAAGAGCTTTCGAACGAGGCACGGCTTTCCCTCCTGGCTCTTCGTGCTTGGGAGCTGTCGCCAGAGTTGCGGCCCTACCGGAAAATGCTTCGCAGGCTGGTGGGGCGGCGCCACGTGGGCGCCAGTGGCTCCGAGGCTGACGGCCGCCGCAAAGCCCGCAGCCCCACGGGCTGTTTCGCCAGGCGAGCGGCTGCCAAAGAGCTTTCCAACGAGGCATGGCTTTCCCTCCTGGCTCTTCGGGCGTGGGAGCTGTCGCCAGAGCCGCAGCCCTACAGGAAAATGCTTCGCAGGCTGGCGCGGTGGCGCCACGTGGGCGCCGGTGTCGCTGAGGCTGACGTCCGCCGGAAAGCCCGCAGCCCCACGGGCTGTGGGGCCACGCGAGCGGCTGCCAAAGAGCTTTCCAACGAGGCACGGCTTTCCCTCCTAGGTCTTCGGGCGTGGGAGCTGTCGCCAGAGACGCGGCCCTACCGGAAAATGCTTCGCAGGCTGGCGCAGCGGCGCCACGTGGGCGCCGGTGGCAGCGAGGCTGACGTCCGCCGCAAAGCCCGCAGCCCCACAGGCTGTTTCGCCAGGCGAGCGGCTGCCAAAGAGCTTTCCAACGAGGCACGGCTTTCTCTCCTCGCTCTTAGGGCGTGGGAGCTGTCGCCAGAGCCGCGGCCCTACAGGAAAATGCTTCGCAGGCTGGCGCGGCTGCACCTGGTGGGCGCCGGTGGCGCCGAGGCTGACGGCCGCCACAAAGCCCGCAGCCACACGGGCTGTGGGGCCACGCGATTGGCTGCCAAAGAGCTTTCCAACGAGGCACGGCTTTCCCTCCTGGGTCTTCGGGCGTGGGAGCTGTCGCCAGAGCCGCGGCCCTACCGGAAAATGCTTCACAGGCTGGTGCGGCGGCGCCACGTGGGCGCGGGTGGCGCCGAGGCTGACGGCCGCCACAAAGCCCGCAGCCCCACGGGCTGTGGGGCCACGCAAGAGGCTGCCAAAGAGCTTTCCAACGAGGCATGGCTTTCCCTCCTGGCTCTTCGGGCGTGGGAGCTGTCGCCAGAGCCGCTGCCCTACCGGAAAATGCTTCGCAGACTGGTGCGGCTGCACCTGGTGGGCGCCGGTGGCGGGGAGGCTGACGGTCGCCGCAAAACCCGCAGCCACACGGGCTGTGGGGCGACGCGAACGGCTGCCAAAGAGCTTTCCAATGAGGCATGGCTTTCCCTCCTGGCTCTTCGGGCGTGGGAGCTGTCGCCAGAGCCGCGGCCCTACCGGAAAATGCTTCGCAGGCTCGTGCGGCGGCGCCACGTGGGCGCTGGTGGCTCCGAGGCTGACGGCCGCCGCAAAGCCCGCAGCCACACGGGCTGTGGGGCCACGCGAGCGGCTGCCAAAGAGCTTTCCAACGAGGCATGGCTTTCCCTCCCTGCTCTTCGGGCGTGGGAGCTGTCGCCAGAGCCGCAGCCCTACCGGAAAAAACTTCGCAGGCTGGTGCGGCGGTACCACGTGGGCGCCGGTGGCGCCGAGGCTGACGGCCGCCGCAAGGCCCGCAGCCCCATGGGCTGTGGGGCCACGCGAGCGGCTGCCAAAGAGCTTTCCAACGAGGCACGGCTTTCCCTCCTGGCTCTTCGGGCTTGGGAGTTGTCGTCAGAGCCGTGGCCCTACTGGAAAATGCTTCGCAAGCTGGCGCGGCGGCGCCACGTGGGCGCCGGTGGCGCCGAGGCTGACGGCCGCCGCAAAGCCCGCAGCCCCACGGGCTGTTTAGCCAGGCGAGCGGCTGCCAAAGAGCTTTCCAACGAGGCACGGCTTTCCCTCCTGGCTCTTCGGGCGTGGGAGCTGTTGCCAGAGCCGCGGCCCTACCGGAAAATGCTTCGCAGGCTGGCGCGGCTGTAGCTGATAGGCGCCGGTGTCGCTGAGGCTGACGTCCGCCGGAAAGCCCGCAGCCCCACGGGCTGTGGGGCCACGCGAGCGGCTGCCAAAGAGCTTTCCAACGAGGCACGGCTTTCCCTCCTAGGTCTTCGGGCGTGGGAGCTGTCGCCAGAGACGCGGCCCTACCGGAAAATGCTTCGCAGGCTGGCGCAGCGGCGCCACGTGGGCGCCGGTGGCAGCGAGGCTGACGTCTGCCGCAAAGCCCGCAGCCCCACAGGCTGTTTCGCCAGGCGAGCGGCTGCCAAAGATCTTTCCAACGAGGCACGGCTTTCTCTCCTCGCTCTTAGGGCGTGGGAGCTGTCGCCAGAGCCGCGGCCCTACAGGAAAATGCTTCGCAGGCTGGCGCGGCTGCACCTGGTGGGCGCCGGTGGCGCCGAGGCTGACGGCCGCCACAAAGCCCGCAGCCACACGGGCTGTGGGGCCACGCGAGCGGCCGCCAAAGAGCTTTCCAACGAGGCACGGCTTTCCCTCCAGGCTCTTCGGGCTTGGGTGCTGTCGTCAGAGCCGCAGCCCTACCGGAAAATGCTTCGCAAGCTGGCACGGCAGCGCCACGTGGGCGCCGGTGGCGCCGAGGCTGACGGCCGCCGCAAAGCCCGCAGCCCCACGGGCTGTGGGGCCACGCAAGAGGCTGCCAAAGAGCTTTCCAACGAGGCATGGCTTTCCCTCCTGGCTCTTCGGGCGTGGGAGCTGTCGCCAGAGCCGCTGCCCTACCGGAAAATGCTTCGCAGGCTGGTGCGGCTGCACCTGGTGGGCGCCGCTGGCGGGGAGGCTGACGGTCGCCGCAAAGCCCGCAGCCACACGGGCTGTGGGGCGACGCGAACGGCTGCCAAAGAGCTTTCCAATGAGGCACGGCTTTCCCTCCTGGCTCTTCGGGCGTGGGAGCTGTCGCCAGAGCCACGGCCCTACCGGAAAATGCTTCGCAGGCTCGTGCGGCGGCGCCACGTGGGCGCTGGTGGCTCCGAGGCTGACGGCCGCCGCAAAGCCCGCAGCCACACGGGCTGTGGGGCCACGCGAGCGGCTGCCAAAGAGCTTTCCAACGAGGCATAGCTTTCCCTCCCTGCTCTTCGGGCGTGGGAGCTGTCGCCAGAGCCGCAGCCCTACCGGAAAAAGCTTCGCAGGCTGTTGCGGCGGTACCACGTGGGCGCCGGTGGCGCCGAGGCTGACGGCCGCCACAAAGCCCGCAGCCCCATGGGCTGTGGGTCCACGCGAGCGGCTGCCAAAGAGCTTTCCAACGAGGCACGGCTTTCCCTCCTGGCTCTTCGGGCTTGGGAGTTGTCGTCAGAGCCGTGGCCCTACTGGAAAATGCTTCGCAAGCTGGCGCGGCGGCGCCACGTGGGCGCCGGTGGCTCCGAGGCTGACGGCCGCCGCAAAGCCCGCAGCCCCACGGGCTGTGGGGCCACGCGAGCGGCTGCCAAAGAGCTTTCCAACGAGGCACGGCTTTCCCTCCTAGCTCTTCGGGCGCGGGAGCTGTTGCCAGAGCCGCGGCCCTACCGGAAAATGCTTCGCAGGCTGGCGCGGCTGTAGCTGGTAGGCGCCGGTGGCGCTGAGGCTGACGGCCGCCGCAAAGCCCGCAGCCCCACGGGCTGTGGGGCCACGCGAGCGGCTGCCAAAGAGCTTTCCAACGAGGCACAGCTTTCCCTCCTGGCTCTTCGTGCTTGGGAGCTGTCGCCAGAGTTGCGGCCCTACCGGAAAATGCTTCGCAGGCTGGTGGGGCGGCGCCACGTGGGCGCCGGTGGCTCCGAGGCTGACGGCCGCCGCAAAGCCCGCAGCCGCACGGGCTGTTTCGCCAAGCGAGCGGCTGCCAAAGAGCTTTCCAACGAGGCACGGCTTTCCCTCCTGGCTCTTCGGGCTTGGGAGCTGTCGCCAGAGTTGCGGCCCTACCGGAAAATGCTTCGCAGGCTGGTGGGGCGGCGCCACGTGGGCTCCGGTAGCTCCGAGGCTGACAACCGCCGCAAAGCCCGCAGCCCCACGGGCTGTGGCGCCACGCGAGCGGCTGCCAAAGAGCTTTCCAACGAGGCATGGCTTTCCCTCCTGGCTCTTCGGGCGTGGGAGCTGTCGTCAGAACTACAGCCCTACCGGAAAATGCTTCGCAAGCTGGCGCGGCAGCGCCACGTGGGCGCCGGTGGCGCCGAGGCTGACGGCCACCGCAAAGCCCGCAGCCCCAAGGGCTGTGGGGCCACGCGAGCGGCTGCCAAAGAGCTTTCCAACGAGGCACGGCTTTCCCTCCTGGCTCTTCGGGCGTGGGAGCTGTCGTCAGAGCCGCGGCCCTACCGGAAAATGCTTCGCAGGCTTGTGCGGCGGCGCCACGTGGGCGCCGGTGGCGCGGAGGCTGACCGCCGCCGCAAAGCCCGCAGCCCCACGGGCTGTGGGGCCACGCGAGCGGCTGCCAAAGAGCTTTCCAACGAGGCACGGCTTTCCCTCCTGGCTCTTCGGGCTTGGGAGCTGTCGCCAGAGCCGCGGCCCTACCGGAAAATGCTTCGCAGGCTGGCGCGGCTGTAGCTGGTGGGCGCCGGTGGCGCTGAGGCTGACGGCCGCCGCAAAGCCCGCAGCCCCACGGGCTGTGGGGCCACGCGAGCGGCTGCCAAAGAGCTTTCCAACGAGGCACGGCTTTCCCTCCTGGCTCTTCGGGCGCGGGAGCTGTTGCCAGAGCCGCGGCCCTACCGGAAAATGCTTCGCAGGCTGGCGCGGCTGTAGCTGGTAGGCGCCGGTGGCGCTGAGGCTGACGGCCGCCGCAAAGCCCGCAGCCCCACGGGCTGTGGGGCCACGCGAGCGGCTGCCAAAGAGCTTTCCAACGAGGCACAGCTTTCCCTCCTGGCTCTTCGTGCTTGGGAGCTGTCGCCAGAGTTGCGGCCCTACCGGAAAATGCTTCGCAGGCTGGTGGGGCGGCGCCACGTGGGCGCCGGTGGCTCCGAGGCTGACGGCCGCCGCAAAGCCCGCAGCCGCACGGGCTGTTTCGCCAAGCGAGCGGCTGCCAAAGAGCTTTCCAACGAGGCACGGCTTTCCCTCCTGGCTCTTCGGGCTTGGGAGCTGTCGCCAGAGTTGCGGCCCTACCGGAAAATGCTTCGCAGGCTGGTGGGGCGGCGCCACGTGGGCTCCGGTAGCTCCGAGGCTGACAACCGCCGCAAAGCCCGCAGCCCCACGGGCTGTGGCGCCACGCGAGCGGCTGCCAAAGAGCTTTCCAACGAGGCATGGCTTTCCCTCCTGGCTCTTCGGGCGTGGGAGCTGTCGTCAGAACTACAGCCCTACCGGAAAATGCTTCGCAAGCTGGCGCAGCGGCGCCACGTGGGCGCCGGTGGCGCCGAGGCTGACGGCCACCGCAAAGCCCGCAGCCCCAAGGGCTGTGGGGCCACGCGAGCGGCTGCCAAAGAGCTTTCCAACGAGGCACGGCTTTCCCTCCTGGCTCTTCGGGCGTGGGAGCTGTCGTCAGAGCCGCGGCCCTACCGGAAAATGCTTCGCAGGCTTGTGCGGCGGCGCCACGTGGGCGCCGGTGGCGCGGAGGCTGACCGCCGCCGCAAAGCCCGCAGCCCCACGGGCTGTGGGGCCACGCGAGCGGCTGCCAAAGAGCTTTCCAACGAGGCACGGCTTTCCCTCCTGGCTCTTCGGGCTTGGGAGCTGTCGCCAGAGCCGCGGCCCTACCGGAAAATGCTTCGCAGGCTGGCGCGGCTGTAGCTGGTGGGCGCCGGTGGCGCTGAGGCTGACGGCCGCCGCAAAGCCCGCAGCCCCACGGGCTGTGGGGCCACGCGAGCGGCTGCCAAAGAGCTTTCCAACGAGGCATGGCTTTCCCTCCTGGCTCTTCGGGCGTGGGAGCTGTCGCCAGAGACGCGGCCCTACCAGAAAATGCTTCGCAGGCTGGCGCGGCGGCGCCACGTGGGCGCCGGTGGCTCCGAGGCTGACGGCCGCCGCAAAGCCCGCAGCCCCACGGGCTGTGAGGCCACGCGAGCGGCTGCCAAAGAGCTTTCCAACGAGGCACGGCTTTCCCTCCTGGCTCTTCGGGCGTGGGAACTGTCGCCAGAGTTGCGGCCCTACCGGAAAATGCTTCGCAGGCTGGCGCGGCTGTAGCTGGTAGGCGCCGGTGGCGCTGAGGCTGACAGCCGCCGCAAAGCCCGCAGCCCCACGGGCTGTTTCGCCAGGCGAGCGGCTGCCAAAGAGCTTTCCAACGAGGCACGGCTTTCCCTCCCTGCTCTTCGGGCGTGGGAGCTGTCGCCAGAGCCGCGGCCCTACAGGAAAATGCTTCGCAGGCTGGCGCGGCTGCACCTGGTAGGCGCCGGTGGCGGGGAGACTGACGGTCGCCACAAAGCCCGCAGCCCCACGGGCTGTGGGGCCACGCGAGCGGCTGCCAAAGAGCTTTCCAACGAGGCACGGCTTTCCCTCCCTGCTCTTCGGGCGTGGGAGCTGTCGCCAGAGTCACGGCCCTACCGGAAAATGCTTCGCAGGCTGGTGGGGCGGCGCCACGTGGGCGCCGGTGGCTCCGAGGCTGACGGCCGCAGCAAAGCCCGCAGCCGCACCGGCTGTTTCGCCAGGCGAGCGGCTGCCAAAGAGCTTTCCAACGAGGCATGGCTTTCCCTCCTGGCTCTTCGGGCTTGGGAGCTGTCGCCAGAGTTGCGGCCCTACAGGAAAATGCTTCGCAGGCTGGTAGGGCGGCGCCACGTGGGCGCCGGTGGCGCCGAGGCTGACGGCCGCCGCAAAGCCCGCAGCCCCACGGGCTGTGGGGCCACGCGAGCGGCTGCCAAAGAGCTTTCCAACGAGGCACGGCTTTCCCTCCTGGCTCTTCGGGCGTGGGAGCTGTCGCCAGAGCCGCGGCCCTACAGGAAAATGCTTCGCAGGCTGGCGCAGCGGCGCCACGTGGGCGCCGGTGGCGGCGAGGCTGACGGCCGCCGCATAGCCCGCAGCCCCACGGGCTGTGGGGCCACGCGAGCGGCTGCCAAAGAGCTTTCCAACGAGGCATGGCTTTCCCTCCTGGCTCTTCGGGCGTGGGAGCTGTCGCCAGAGCCGCGGCCCTACCGGAAAATGCTTCGCAGGCTGGCGCGGCTGCACCTGGTGGGCGCCGGTGGCACCGAGGCTGACGGCCGCCGCAAAGCCCGCAGCCCCACGGGCTGTGGGGCCACGCGAGCGGCTGCCAAAGAGCTTTCCAGCGAGGCACGACTTTCCCTCCTGGCTCTTCGGGCGTGGGAGCTGTCGTCAGAGCCGCGGGCCTACCGGAAAATGCTTCGCAGGCTGGCGCGGCGGCGCCACGTGGGCGCCGGTGGCAGCGAGGCTGACGGCCGCCGCAAAGCCCGCAGCCCCACAGGCTGTTTCGCGAGGCGAGCGGCTGCCAAAGAGCTTTCCAACGAGGCACGGCTTTCCCTCCCTGCTCTTGGGCGTGGGAGCTGTCGCCAGAGCCGCGGCCCTACCGGATAATGCTTCGCAGGCTGGCGCAGCGGCGCCACGTGGGCGCCGGTGGCAGCGAGGCTGACGGCCGCCGCAAAGCCCGCAGCCCCACAGGCTGTTTCGCCAGGCGAGCGGCTGCCAAAGAGCTTTCCAACGAGGCACGGCTTTCCCTCCTGGCTCTTCGTGCTTGGGAGCTGTCGCCAGAGCCGCGGCCCTACCGGAAAATGCTTCGCAGGCTGGTGGGGCGGCGCCACGTGGGCACCGGTGGCTCCGAGGCTGACGGCCGCCGCAAAGCCCGCAGCCCCACGGGCTGTTTCGCCAGGCGAGCGGCTGCCAAAGAGCTTTCCAAGGAGGCACGGCTTTCCCTCCCGGCTCTTCGGGCGTGGGAGTTGTTGCCAGAGCCGCGGCCCTACCGGAAAATGCTTCGCAGGCTGGCGCGGCGGCGCCACATGGGCGCCGGTGGCGTGGAGGCTGACGGCCGCCGCAAAGCCCGCAGCCCCACGGGCTGTGGGGCCACGCGAGCGGCTGCCAAAGAGCTTTCCAACGAGGCACGGCTTTCCCTCCTGGCTCTTCGGGCGTGGGAGCTGTCGCCAGAGCCGCGGCCCTACCGGAAAATGCTTCGCAGGCTGGCGCGGCGGCGCCACATGGGCGCCGGTGGCGTGGAGGCTGACGGCTGCCGCAAAGCCCGCAGTCCCACGGGCTGTGGGGCCACGCGAGCGGCTGACAAAGAGCTTTCCAGCGAGGCACGGCTTTCCCTCCTGTCTCTTCGGGCTTGGGAGTTGTCGTCAGAGCCGTGGCCCTACTGGAAAATGCTTCGCAAGCTGGCGCGGCGGCGCCACGTGGGCGCCGGTGGCTCCGAGGCTGACGGCCGCCGCAAAGCCCGCAGCCCCACGGGCTGTTTCGCCAGGCGAGCGGCTGCCAAAGAGCTTTCCAACGAGGCACGGCTTTCCCTCCTGGCTCTTCGGGCGTGGGAGCTGTCGCCAGAGCCACGGCCCTACCGGAAAATGCTTCGCAGGCTGGCGCGGCTGTAGCTGGTAGGCGCCGGTGGCGCTGAGGCTGACGGCCGCCGCAAAGCTCGCAGCCCCACGGGCTGTGGGGCCACGCGAGCGGCTGCCAAAGAGCTTTCCAACGAGGCACGGCTTTCCCTCCTGGCTCTTCGTGCTTGGGAGCTGTCGTCAGAGCCGCGGCCCTACCGGAAAATGCTTCGCAGGCTGGTGGGGCGGCGCCACGTGGGCGCTGGTGGCTCCGAGGCTGACGGCCGCCGCAAAGACCGCAGCCCCACGGGCTGTGGGGCCACGCAAGCGGCTGCCAAAGAGCTTTCCAACGAGGCACGGCTTTCCCTCCTGGCTCTTCGGGCGTGGGAGCTGTCGCCAGAGCCGTGGCCCTACTGGAAAATGCTTCGGAAGCTGGCGCGGCGGCGCCACGTGGGCGCCGGTGGCGCCGAGGCTGACGGCCGCCGCAAAGCCCGCAGCCCCACGGGCTGTGAGACCACGCGAGAGGCTGCCAAAGAGCTTTCCAACGAGGCACGGCTTTCCCTCCTGGCTCTTCGGGCGTGGGAGCTGTCGCCAGAGCCGCGGCCCTACTGGAAAATGCTTCGCAGGCTGGCGCGGCTGCACCTGGTGGGCGCCGGTGGCGGCGAGGCTGACGGCCGCCACAAAGCCCGCAGCCCCACGGGCTGTGGGGCCACGCGAGCGGCTGCCAAAGAGCTTTCCAACGAGGCACGGCTTTCCCTCCTGGCTCTTCGGGCGTGGGAGCTGTCGCCAGAGCCGCGGCCCTACCGGAAAATGCTTCGCAGGCTGGCGCGGCTGCACCTGGTGGGCGCCGGTGGGGGGGAGGCTGAGGGCCGCCGCAAAGCCCGCAGCCCCACGGGCTGTTGGGCCACGCGAGCGGCTGCCAAATAGCTTTCCAACAAGGCACGGCTTTCCCTCCTGGCTCTTCGGGAGTGGGAGCTGTCGCCAGAGCCGCGGCCCTACCGGAAAATGCTCTGCATGCTGGCGCGGCAGCGCCACGTGGGCGCCGGTGGCACCGAGGCTGACGGCCGCCGCAAAGCCCGCAGCCCCACGGGCTGTGGGGCCACGCGAGCGGCTGCCAAAGAGCTTTCCAACGAGGCATGGCTTTCCCTCCTGGCTCTTCGGGCTTGGGAGCTGTCGTCAGAGCCGCAGCCCTACCAGAAAATGCTTCCCAAGCTGGCGCGGCGGTGCCACATGGGCGCCGGTGGCGCCGAGGCTGACGGCCGCCGCAAAGCCCGCAGCCCCACGGGCTGTTTTGCCAGGCGAGCGGCTGCCAAAGAGCTTTCCAACGAGGCACGGCTTTCCCTCCTGACTCTTCGGGCGTGGGAGCTGGCGCCAGAGCCGCGGCCCTACAGGAAAATGCTTCGCAGGCTGGCGCGGCAGCGCCACGTGGGCGCCGGTGGCGCCGAGGCTGACGGCCGCCGCAAAGCCCGCAGCCCCACGGGCTGTGGGGCCACGCGAGCGGCTGCCAAAGAGCTTTCCAACGAGGCACGGCTTTCCCTCCTGGCTCTTCAGGCGTGGGAGCTGTCGCTAGATCCGCGGCCCTACCGGAAAATGCTTCGCAAGCTGGTGCGGCGGCGCCACGTGGGTGCCGGTGTCTCCGAGGCTGACGGTCGCCGCAAAGCCCGCAGCCCCACGGGCTGTTTCGCCAGGCGAGCGGCTGCCAAAGAGCTTTCCAACGAGGCACGGCTTTCCCTCCTGGCTCTTCGGGCGTGGGAGCTGTCGCCAGAGCCGCGGCCCTACTGGAAAATGCTTCGCAGGCTGGCGCGGCTGCACCTGGTGGGCGCCGGTGGCGGGGAGGCTGACGGCCGCCGCAAAGCCCGCAGCCCCACGGGCTGTGGGGCCACGCGATCGGCTGCCAAAGAGCTTTCCAGCGAGGCATGGCTTTCCCTCCTGGCTCTTCCGGCGTGGGAGCTGTCGCCAGAGCCGCGGCCCTACCGGAAAATGGTTTGGAGGCTGGCGCGGCGGCACCACCTCGGGCTGCGGGCTTTCCTGCTGCCTTCAGAGTCTCACAGCCACCCTTTCCCACTTGGCACCACGCCAGCCTCTAGCATTTCTATTATTAAGTCAAGACAGTGTACGACTTAACATCATACAGAGCGCTACACATCAATACATGCTCAAATTAAGCATAGCCACTGGAAAAATTGGCAATACAGTGCCATCGTATGTTACCAAGTGTCACATCTCATTGAAGACAATGACAGAGCGATGCAACGTCAAGCGTAACACAGTACTGGGCCGTGCGAGGCAATACGCCGTCACAGAATCACCAATAGAGAAATTCACAACGGAGTGCAGTCTTACGATAGAATCTCTAAAGCCACCGTTAAGCCAGTGACAGGCGGTACAATGCCACACGTTACAGTATACAGGGCAGTACAACCCGATTCGCAGACAAATAAATTAGAGCAAATTACAAGACTCCCAATACAGTACAGTACAATGCCAGACCGTCTCAGATGTCGGTCAAGACAATGCCAGGGCAATGCAGTGCAAGACATAACGTTATACAGGTCAGTACAAGGCAATACGCAGTCAAATGAAGAACAGTAAACTACAATACCCAAACCACACTGGCAAACAATGGCAAACAATCCCACATGTCGGTCGAGACAATGACAACGCGAGACAGAACACCGTGCAGGGCAGCGCAAGGCCGTACACAGTCAAATAGAGAACAGCTGACCAGAAAACCCGCACTACGCTGCCGTACGATCTCAAAACATCTCGGATGGCAGTCAAGGCAATTACAGGGCAAGACAAAGCACTACGTCGCAGTACACAAGGCAGTACAAGGCAATACTCAGTCAAATAAATAACAGACAGTCACAAAATTCACAGTGCAGTGAATTCACATGGGTCAGATGGCAACCAAAAGAAGGACAGGGCAATACAAGGCGAGAGGTAACCCAATACGGGGCCGGACAAGGCAATATGCAGTTGTGGCGGGTGGAGCGATTCACTTCAGTCCTGAGAGAAGTAGAGAAACATTTAGAAACATCAACACAGTGTTTCGACAAAGGCAGCAGTGAACGTAACATCCCTTTACCAGGTTCCGTGGCCACGTACCCCAGATCATTTATTGCACAGGGGCCAGGGTCAGACGAGCTGTTAGGGAGACCCTCCCGTCGAGCCACAACCCCCTTGCTTTCTAAACTCCTTCTTGAAGAGCAGTCTAAGTGCGGCTGGATCCAATTCCTAGCCCTGGACTTGGGCACCGGTTCACCTCTAAAGGATTGTATCCGCGCCATCAACCCTTTATATCACTGAGCTAAGGCTACGAGGTTTAGCGTGGTATTAGTCACTTACCGAGACTCTGTTGCGGCAAGGGATCTCTCAGCCTTGAGGAGCAGAACCTGAAGCAAGCGTCCCCGCTCAAGGGCACATCCTGGTGCTATGACAGACTATGACAGGCAATACTATGACAGGGCAATACAATGCGAGACGTAACTTTACACAGGGCAGTACAAGGCCAATACACAGTCAAATAGGGAATGACCGATCACAAAATTGATGCACGGTCAAATAGAGTACAACAGCCTAAGAAGCCCTCAATACAGTGCCTGTCAACGCCAGAATACATCAGATGGCTCGCAGCACGGTGAGAGGGCAATACGACGCAAGACTCAGGAAAATACAGGGCAGTACAAAGCAATACGTAGTCAAATATAGAACAGCCGATCAAAAACACCCTCAGTTCGGTGCGGTACAACCCCAGAGAGTGTAAAAGGACAGTTAAGACTATTTCATGGCAACACAACGCACAATGTAACACAATACAGGTTGCTACAACACGATACAGAATAATATAGGAAACAACCCATCAAAACGCCACAATACGGTGCAGTACGATCCCACACGGTCTCGGGTGGCAGTCAAAACAACTATAGGGCGACACGATCCAAGATGCAACATTACACGACAGAGCAGAACTGAAGACGCAGTCAACTAAATACCAACCAATTAGAAGAACCGCAATACAGTGCGGGAGAAAACAAAAATAAATGGAGATGCCAGTCAAGACAATGACAGAGCAATACAAGGCAAGAAATAACGCAATACAGGGCAGTACAGTGAAATACACGGTCAAATAAATAACTGATTAAGTATCCCGCAATACCGTGCGATGCAATGCCAAAACGCGTGAGACAGCAGTCGAGGCAGTGACAGAGCTATACAATGGAAGACGTAACAATGCAGGGCTGTACAACACCAAAATGTATCAGATGGCACTCAGAACAATAACATGGCGATACAATGCAAGCCGCAACACAATACAAGGTGGTAACAAGGCAATACACGGTCAAACACAGACTAACGAATAAAACCTGCACAATACGGATCGCTGCAATCCCAGAACATCTAAAGTGACAGTGAACGGAATGACGGGGCAGTACAATGCAAGATACAACACTAGACAGGGCAATACGCATTCAAATAACGCACAACCGATTAAAAAACCCACAATACACACCAGTACAATGCCGGAACAGATCAGATGGCAGTCCGGGCAAATAGAGGACAATACAATGCCAAACGTGATGCCATACAGGGCCGGACAAGGCAACACGCAGTTGTGGCAGGCCGAGCGGCTAACTTCGCTTCTAAGAGAGAAGCGGTGAAACATTCAGAAACATCAACACAGTGATTCTCCAAAGGCAGCAGCGCATGTGACGGCGCTTTACCAGATTCCATATGGCCACGCACCCCGGATTATTTACTGCCTAGGGGCCAGGGTCAGACAAGCTGTCAGGGAGACCCTCCCGTTGAGTCACGAGGCTCGGAAAGGACCCCCTTGCTTTCTAAACTCCTTCTCGGAGAGGAGTCTAGGTGCGGCTGGATCCAATTCCTAGCCCCGGACTTAGGCAACGGTTCACCTCTAAAGGATTGTATCTGCGCCATCGACCCTTTATATCACTGAGCTAAGGCTACAAGGTTTTGTATGCTATTAGTCACTTACTGAGAATCTGTTGCGGCAAGGCATCTCTATCTCGAGGAGCAGAACCTTAATTGAGCGTCCCTGCTCAAGGGGAGATCCTGGCACGGAGGCCCCTGCCATGCAGAAGTCAAAAGGCTCTTGGGCTGTCCACTATTTATGGGGTAAGCTAATTGACTTATAGTCACATCAGCACAGGAACAAAATATCTAGGTCCCCACTGTGTTGCCAACCATCCCCCAACTTCAAGTACCACTCAGAACAACTCCATGGATGATTGGGGCGCCAAAACGAAGGGGCGCCCGCACCACCCCAGCAGTCAAATAAGGAACAACCAATGGAACTTTCACAATAAATAAGTACAATCCCAGACAGTCCAAAGTAACAGCCAAGACAACGACAGACCAATACAGTGCAAGACCTAACATCACACAGAGCAGTAAAAGGCAACGCGCAGCCAAGTCAAGAACAGTTAAAATACCCATAATCCAGTGCAGCACTATGACACTGTCCCAAAACGCAGTCAAAACAATGACAGAGTAATGCAACACGAGCTGTAACACAATACAGGGCAGCACAAAGCAATACACAGTCACACAAAGAACAGCCAATTACAAAACCCACAACAGAACGCCCTACGATCTCAGGAAGTCTCAGAGGGCAGTCACGGCAAATACAGGGCAATACGGTGCAAGATAACACAATACAGGCCACTGCCAGCCAATACTCAGTCAAATAAATAACAGACAGTCAAAAAATTCACAATGCAGTGCACTACTATGACACCATGGGTCAGGTGGCAATCATGACAACGATAGGGCAATACAAGGCAAGACGTAACCCAACACGGGGCCGGACAAGGCAATATGCAGTTGTGGCAGGTGGAGCCATTCACTTCACTCCTAAGAGAAAAGTAGAGAAACATTCAGAAACATCAACACAGTGATTCTCCAAAGGCAGCAGTGCGCATGACGGCGCTTTATCAGGTTCCGTGGCCACGGACCCTGGATTATTTCCTGCCTAGGGGCCAGGGTCAGACGAGCTGTCAGGGAGACCCTCCCGTTGAGTCACGAGGCTCGGAAAGGACCCCCTTGCTTTCTAAACTCCTTCTCGGAGAGGAGTCTAGGTGCGGCTGGATCCAATTCCTAGCTCGGAGAGGACCCCCTTGCTTTCTAAACTCCTTCTCGGAGAGGAGTCTAGGTGCGGCTGGATCCAATTCCTAGCCCCGGACTTGGGCAACGGTTCACCTCTAAAGGATTATGTCTGTGCCATCAACCCTTTACATGGCTCATAAAAAACAGCTGATGAAGGAAGTGACAATATGGTGGCCTACAACGGCAGAATAGATCAGATGACAATCAAGACAACAACAGAGCAATACAATGGAAGACGTAACACCACACGGGGCCGGACAAGGCAATACACAGCCACATCAGAACCCATGAGAGACATCAAACTACAGTCCAGACCTAGGACAGATTCTCTAACGTGACCGTCAAGACGACAGGGCAATGCAATGCAAGATGTAACACAGGCCATATGCAGTTGTGGCGGGCGCAATGATAAAATTCACTCCTAAGAGAGAGGTAGAGAAACATTAACAAACATAACAGTGATTCACTAAAGGTAGCAGCGCACGTGATGGCACTTTACCAGGTTCCATATGGCCACGCACCCCGGGTCATTTACTGCCTCAGGGCCAGGGTCTGACACGCTGTCTGGGAGACCCTCCTGTTGAGTCACGAGGCTCGGAAAGGACCCCCTTGCTTTCTAAACTCCTTCTCTGAGAGGAGTCTAGGTGCGGCTGGATCCCATCCTCGCCCCGGACTTGGGCAACGGTTCACCTCTAAAGGATCATATCTGCGTGATCAAACCCTTCGTATCGCTCAGCTAAGATGGCAAAGTCTGGCATGCTGTTAGTCACTTACCCAGAATCTGTTGCGGCAAGGCTTCTCTCAACCTAGAGGAGCAGAACCTTAAGTGAGTGTCCCCGGGAAACGCTGGCAAACAGGCCGCTGCCTTGCAAGGAAGCTCAAAGGGCTCTTGGTCTGTCCGCTAGGTCTATAGCAAGCTAACTGACTCACAGTGTCTTGACTCTGGTGCCAGCCACCCCACAAAGTTCAAGTGCCACTCGTAGCGACTCCTGCTGGTCGTTATAGCTCGAGCAGCAGCCTGGAGGAAAAAGGGGGGTGACATCGCAACAGCGGTCAAATACAGAACAACCGGTTAAAAATTGCACAATACTGTGCCAGAGACTCTAAAATAACTGGCAAGACAACGACAGGGCAACACCATGCAAGATCTAACCTTACACAGGGCAGTACAAGGCAACATACAATCAAATGCAGAGCAGACAATGAAAGAATTGACGGTACGGTGCCATACAACGGTAGAATATATCAGATGTCGGTCACCACAATGACAGAGCAATACAAGGCAAGACGTAACGCGATACGGGGCCCTACCAGGCGACACAGTCAAGGAAACAACAACCCATGAAAGAATTCACAATACAGCGCGGTCCTAGGACGGAACGTGTAAAATGACCGTCGAGACAGTGACAGGGCAATACAATGCAAGACACAACACCATACCAGGTGGTAACAAGGCAACATGCAGCCAAACGAAGAACAACCGATTAAGAAACCCAGCATACGTTCAACTGTAATACCAGAAAACATCAGAAGGCAGTCAAGACAACGACAGCACACTATAACATGAGAAGTAACACAATACACAGCAGTACAAGGCATTACACAGTCAAATAAAGAAGAACCGATTAAAAACCACACAATACAGTGCGGTGCGATGCCAGAGTGGATCAGAAGGCAGTCGAGACTATGACGGGGCAATATAATGCAAGATGTTACACAATACAGGGCGGTACAAGGCATTAGAAAGCCAGATGAAGAACAACCGATTAAAAAACCCGCAATACAGCGTGGTACGAGGCCCGAACAGATCAGAAGGCAGTCAAGGCTACGACGGGGCAATATAACACGAGACATAACGCAATAGAGGGCGGTACAAGGCATTACACAGTCAAAGAACAACCGATTAAAAAAAAAAAACCACGCAACACGGTGTGGTACGATGCCAGAATAGATCACAGAGCAATCAAGAGCGTGACGGGGCAACACGATGCGAAACCGATACTGAGTGAGGCGGAGCAATACTATTTCAAATATACAAGAACATAGTACGGAACCAAATTCTTAAGCGTACGACACAAGACCATCTCAAATGGCAGTCAAGGAAGTTACCGAGCAACGTAATCCCGATTTGCACAAAATGGTACCATCAGGCACCATCACGTCCGTCAACACTAAGTTGTACTGCAACTGTACCCCGCATCACACGCGCCGTACCCTTCTGCTCACCTGCTCCGCATGGATTCTGGGTTTGGACTTTGTGGCACACTCTGGTTCTGGCACCTAAAACACCTAAGACACACAATATTACTCTTGAGCTTACGGGAAACCACCACCCCCATGCGCTACCTCTCTGCTACCCAGCTCACCTCCAACGCTCGTCCGGCTCCGGATGCCTGCGGCGCCTGCAAAACCAAAGACAAACACTCCCCTGAGCCGCAATGTAGCACTGGGCTATTAGACGCCAACGTGTCCACAACCGCCTCACTTGCTGGGACTACTCAGTGGGTGCGCAGCATCGCCCCTCTGACCCTGCATGTCACACCAACCGAAGAAACACACGCCGAGATACTGCCCAAAACCCTACCAAATTCCCCATCTCCCACTCCCTCACCTTGCCCGCCCATCCTCCCCCTCCTGGCTCTTCGGGCGTGGGAGCTGTCGCCAGAGCCGCGGCCCTACCGGAAAATGCTTCGCAGCCTGGTGAGGCGGTGACACATGGGCGCCGGTGGCAGCGAGGCTGACGGCCGCCGCAAAGCCCGCAGCCCCACAGGCTGTTTCGCCAGGCGAGCGGCTGCCAAAGAGCTTTCCAACGAGGCACAGCTTTCCCTCCTCGCTCTTCGGGCGTGGGAGCTGTCGCCAGAGCCGCAGCCCTACAGGAAAATGCTTCGCAGGCTGGCGCGGCTGCACCTGGTGGGCGCCGGTGGCGGGGAGGCTGACGGCCGCCACAAAGCCCGCAGCCCCACGGGCTGTGGGGCCACGCGATCGGCTGCCAAAGAGCTTTCCAACGAGGCACGGCTTTCTCTCCTGGCTCTTCGGGCGTGGGAGCTGTCGTCAGAGCCGCGGCCCTACAGGAAAATGCTTCGCAAGCTGGCGCGGCAGCGCCACGTAGGCGCCGGTGGCTCCGAGGCTGACGGCCGCCACAACGCCCGCAGCCCCACGGGCTGTGGGGCCACGCGATTGGCTGCCAAAGAGCTTTCCAACGAGGCACGGCTTTCCCTCCTGGGTCTTCGGGCGTGGGAGCTGTCGCCAGAGCCGCGGCCCTACCGGAAAATGCTTCACAGGCTGGTGCGGCGGCGCCACGTGGGCGCCGGTGGCGCGGAGGCTGACGGCCGCCGCAAAGCCCGCAGCCCCACGGGCTGTGGGGCCACGCGAGCGGCTGCCAAATAGCTTTCCAGCGAGGCACGGCTTTCCCTCCTGGCTCTTCGGGCGTGGGAGCTGTCGCCAGAGCCGCGGCCCTACAGGAAAATGCTTCGCAGACTGGCGCGGCTGCACCTGGTGGGCGCCGGTGGCGCCGAGGCTGACGGCCGCCGCAAAGCCCGCAGCCCCACGGGCTGTGGGGCCACGCGAGCGGCTGCCAAAGAGCTTTCCAACGAGGCACGGCTTTCCCTCCTGGCTCTTCAGGCGTGGGAGCTGTCGCTAGATCCGCGGCCCTACCGGAAAATGCTTCGCAGGCTGGTGCGGCGGCGCCACGTGGGTGCCGGTGTCTCCGAGGCTGACGGTCGCCGCAAAGCCCGCAGCCCCACGGGCTGTTTCGCCAGGCGAGCGGCTGCCAAAGAGCTTTCCAACGAGGCACGGCTTTCCCTCCTAGCTCTTCGGGCGTGGGAGCTGTCGCCAGAGCCGCGGCCCTACTGGAAAATGCTTCGCAGGCTGGCGCGGCTGCACCTGGTGGGCGCCGGTGGCGGGGAGGCTGACGGCCGCCGCAAAGCCCGCAGCCCCACGGGCTGTGGGGCCACGCGAGCGGCTGCCAAAGAGCTTTCCAACGAGGCATGGCTTTCCCTCCTGGCTCTTCGGGCTTGGGAGCTGTCGTCAGAGCCGCAGCCCTACCGGAAAATGCTTCGCAAGCTGGCGCGGCAGCGCCACGTAGGCGCCGGTGGTGGCGAGGCTGACGGCCGCCGCAAAGCCCGCAGCCCCACGGGCTGTTTCGCCAGGCGAACGGCTGCCAAAGAGCTTTCCAACGAGGCATGGCTTTCCCTCCTGGCTCTTCGGGCTTAGGAGCTGTCGTCAGAGCCGCAGCCCTACCGGAAAATGCTTCGCACGCTGTCGCGGCGGCGCCACGTGGTCGCCGGTGTCGCTGAGGCTGACGTCCGCCGGAAAGCCCGCAGCCCCACGGGCTGTGAGGCCACGCGAGCGGCTGCCAAAGACCTTTCCAACGAGGCACAGCTTTCCCTCCTAGGTCTTCGGGCGTGGGAGCTGTCGCCAGAGCCGCGGCCCTACCGGAAAATGCTTCGCAGGCTGGCGCGTCTGCACCTGGTGGGCGCCAGTGGCGGGGAGGCTGACGGCCGCCACAAAGCCCACAGCCCCACGGGCTGTGGGGCCACGCGATCGGATGCCAAAGAGCTTTCCAACGAGGCACGGCTTTCCCTCCTGGCTCTTCGTGCTTGGGAGCTGTCGCCAGAGTTGCGGCCCTACCGGAAAATGCTTCGCAGGCTGGTGGGGCGGCGCCACGTGGTCGCCGGTGTCGCTGAGGCTGACGTCCGCCGGAAAGCCCGCAGCCCCACGGGCTGTTTCGCCACGCGATCGGCTGCCAAAGAGCTTTCCAACGAGGCACGGCTTTCCCTCCTGGCTCTTCGGGCGTGGGAGCTGTCGCCAGAGTCGCGGCCCTACCGCAAAATGCTTCGCAGGCTAGCGCGGCGGCGCCATGTCGGTGCCGGTTGCGCCGAGGCTGACGGCCGCCGCAAAGCCCGCAGCCCCACGGGCTGTGGGGCCACGCAAGAGGCTGCCGAAGAGCTTTCCAACGAGGCACGGCTTTCCCTCCTGGCTCTTCGGGCGTGGGAGCTGTCGCCAGAGCCGCGGCCGTACCCAAAAATGCTTCGCAGGCTGGCGCGGCGGCGCCACATGGGCGCCGGTGGCGGCAACGCTGACGGTCGCCGCAAAGCCCGCAGCCCCACGGGCTGTGGGGCCACGCGAGCGGCTGCCAAAGAGCTTTCCAACGAGGCACGGCTTTCCCTCCTGGCTCTTCGGGCGTGGGAGCTGTCGCCAGAGCCGCGGCCCTACTGGAAAATGCTTCGCAGGCTGGTGGGGCGGCGCCAGGTGGGCGCTGGTGGCTCCGAGGCTGACGGCCGCCGCAAAGCCCGCAGCCCCACGGGCTGTGGGTCCACGCGAGCGGCTGCCAAAGAGCTTTCCAACGAGGCATGGCTTTCCCTCCCTGCTCTTCGGGCGTGGGAGCTGTCGCCAGAGCCGCAGCCGTACCGGAAAATGCTTCACAGCCTGGTGCGGCGGCGACACATGGGCGCCGGTGGCGTGGAGGCTGACGGCCGCCGCAAAACCCGCAGCCCCACGGGCTGTGGGGCCACGCGAGCGGCTGCCAAAGAGCTTTCCAGCGAGGCATGGCTTTCCCTCCTGGCTCTTCCGGCGTGGGAGCTGTCGCCAGAGCCGCGGCCCTACCGGAAAATGGTTTGGAGGCTGGCGCGGCGGCACCACCTCGGGCTGCGGGCTTTCCTGCTGCCTTCAGAGTCTCACAGCCACCCTTTCCCACTTGGCACCACGCCAGCCTCTAGCATTTCTATTATTAAGTCAAGACAGTGTACGACTTAACATCATACAGAGCGCTACACATCAATACATGCTCAAATTAAGCATAGCCACTGGAAAAATTGGCAATACAGTGCCATCGTATGTTACCAAGTGTCACATCTCATTGAAGACAATGACAGAGCGATGCAACGTCAAGCGTAACACAGTACTGGGCCGTGCGAGGCAATACGCCGTCACAGAATCACCAATAGAGAAATTCACAACGGAGTGCAGTCTTACGATAGAATCTCTAAAGCCACCGTTAAGCCAGTGACAGGCGGTACAATGCCACACGTTACAGTATACAGGGCAGTACAACCCGATTCGCAGACAAATAAATTAGAGCAAATTACAAGACTCCCAATACAGTACAGTACAATGCCAGACCGTCTCAGATGTCGGTCAAGACAATGCCAGGGCAATGCAGTGCAAGACATAACGTTATACAGGTCAGTACAAGGCAATACGCAGTCAAATGAAGAACAGTAAACTACAATACCCAAACCACACTGGCAAACAATGGCAAACAATCCCACATGTCGGTCGAGACAATGACAACGCGAGACAGAACACCGTGCAGGGCAGCGCAAGGCCGTACACAGTCAAATAGAGAACAGCTGACCAGAAAACCCGCACTACGCTGCCGTACGATCTCAAAACATCTCGGATGGCAGTCAAGGCAATTACAGGGCAAGACAAAGCACTACGTCGCAGTACACAAGGCAGTACAAGGCAATACTCAGTCAAATAAATAACAGACAGTCACAAAATTCACAGTGCAGTGAATTCACATGGGTCAGATGGCAACCAAAAGAAGGACAGGGCAATACAAGGCGAGAGGTAACCCAATACGGGGCCGGACAAGGCAATATGCAGTTGTGGCGGGTGGAGCGATTCACTTCAGTCCTGAGAGAAGTAGAGAAACATTTAGAAACATCAACACAGTGTTTCGACAAAGGCAGCAGTGAACGTAACATCCCTTTACCAGGTTCCGTGGCCACGTACCCCAGATCATTTATTGCACAGGGGCCAGGGTCAGACGAGCTGTTAGGGAGACCCTCCCGTCGAGCCACAACCCCCTTGCTTTCTAAACTCCTTCTTGAAGAGCAGTCTAAGTGCGGCTGGATCCAATTCCTAGCCCTGGACTTGGGCACCGGTTCACCTCTAAAGGATTGTATCCGCGCCATCAACCCTTTATATCACTGAGCTAAGGCTACGAGGTTTAGCGTGGTATTAGTCACTTACCGAGACTCTGTTGCGGCAAGGGATCTCTCAGCCTTGAGGAGCAGAACCTGAAGCAAGCGTCCCCGCTCAAGGGCACATCCTGGTGCTATGACAGACTATGACAGGCAATACTATGACAGGGCAATACAATGCGAGACGTAACTTTACACAGGGCAGTACAAGGCCAATACACAGTCAAATAGGGAATGACCGATCACAAAATTGATGCACGGTCAAATAGAGTACAACAGCCTAAGAAGCCCTCAATACAGTGCCTGTCAACGCCAGAATACATCAGATGGCTCGCAGCACGGTGAGAGGGCAATACGACGCAAGACTCAGGAAAATACAGGGCAGTACAAAGCAATACGTAGTCAAATATAGAACAGCCGATCAAAAACACCCTCAGTTCGGTGCGGTACAACCCCAGAGAGTGTAAAAGGACAGTTAAGACTATTTCATGGCAACACAACGCACAATGTAACACAATACAGGTTGCTACAACACGATACAGAATAATATAGGAAACAACCCATCAAAACGCCACAATACGGTGCAGTACGATCCCACACGGTCTCGGGTGGCAGTCAAAACAACTATAGGGCGACACGATCCAAGATGCAACATTACACGACAGAGCAGAACTGAAGACGCAGTCAACTAAATACCAACCAATTAGAAGAACCGCAATACAGTGCGGGAGAAAACAAAAATAAATGGAGATGCCAGTCAAGACAATGACAGAGCAATACAAGGCAAGAAATAACGCAATACAGGGCAGTACAGTGAAATACACGGTCAAATAAATAACTGATTAAGTATCCCGCAATACCGTGCGATGCAATGCCAAAACGCGTGAGACAGCAGTCGAGGCAGTGACAGAGCTATACAATGGAAGACGTAACAATGCAGGGCTGTACAACACCAAAATGTATCAGATGGCACTCAGAACAATAACATGGCGATACAATGCAAGCCGCAACACAATACAAGGTGGTAACAAGGCAATACACGGTCAAACACAGACTAACGAATAAAACCTGCACAATACGGATCGCTGCAATCCCAGAACATCTAAAGTGACAGTGAACGGAATGACGGGGCAGTACAATGCAAGATACAACACTAGACAGGGCAATACGCATTCAAATAACGCACAACCGATTAAAAAACCCACAATACACACCAGTACAATGCCGGAACAGATCAGATGGCAGTCCGGGCAAATAGAGGACAATACAATGCCAAACGTGATGCCATACAGGGCCGGACAAGGCAATACGCAGTTGTGGCAGGCCGAGCGGCTAACTTCGCTTCTAAGAGAGAAGCGGTGAAACATTCAGAAACATCAACACAGTGATTCTCCAAAGGCAGCAGCGCATGTGACGGCGCTTTACCAGATTCCATATGGCCACGCACCCCGGATTATTTACTGCCTAGGGGCCAGGGTCAGACAAGCTGTCAGGGAGACCCTCCCGTTGAGTCACGAGGCTCGGAAAGGACCCCCTTGCTTTCTAAACTCCTTCTCGGAGAGGAGTCTAGGTGCGGCTGGATCCAATTCCTAGCCCCGGACTTAGGCAACGGTTCACCTCTAAAGGATTGTATCTGCGCCATCGACCCTTTATATCACTGAGCTAAGGCTACAAGGTTTTGTATGCTATTAGTCACTTACTGAGAATCTGTTGCGGCAAGGCATCTCTATCTCGAGGAGCAGAACCTTAATTGAGCGTCCCTGCTCAAGGGGAGATCCTGGCACGGAGGCCCCTGCCATGCAGAAGTCAAAAGGCTCTTGGGCTGTCCACTATTTATGGGGTAAGCTAATTGACTTATAGTCACATCAGCACAGGAACAAAATATCTAGGTCCCCACTGTGTTGCCAACCATCCCCCAACTTCAAGTACCACTCAGAACAACTCCATGGATGATTGGGGCGCCAAAACGAAGGGGCGCCCGCACCACCCCAGCAGTCAAATAAGGAACAACCAATGGAACTTTCACAATAAATAAGTACAATCCCAGACAGTCCAAAGTAACAGCCAAGACAACGACAGACCAATACAGTGCAAGACCTAACATCACACAGAGCAGTAAAAGGCAACGCGCAGCCAAGTCAAGAACAGTTAAAATACCCATAATCCAGTGCAGCACTATGACACTGTCCCAAAACGCAGTCAAAACAATGACAGAGTAATGCAACACGAGCTGTAACACAATACAGGGCAGCACAAAGCAATACACAGTCACACAAAGAACAGCCAATTACAAAACCCACAACAGAACGCCCTACGATCTCAGGAAGTCTCAGAGGGCAGTCACGGCAAATACAGGGCAATACGGTGCAAGATAACACAATACAGGCCACTGCCAGCCAATACTCAGTCAAATAAATAACAGACAGTCAAAAAATTCACAATGCAGTGCACTACTATGACACCATGGGTCAGGTGGCAATCATGACAACGATAGGGCAATACAAGGCAAGACGTAACCCAACACGGGGCCGGACAAGGCAATATGCAGTTGTGGCAGGTGGAGCCATTCACTTCACTCCTAAGAGAAAAGTAGAGAAACATTCAGAAACATCAACACAGTGATTCTCCAAAGGCAGCAGTGCGCATGACGGCGCTTTATCAGGTTCCGTGGCCACGGACCCTGGATTATTTCCTGCCTAGGGGCCAGGGTCAGACGAGCTGTCAGGGAGACCCTCCCGTTGAGTCACGAGGCTCGGAAAGGACCCCCTTGCTTTCTAAACTCCTTCTCGGAGAGGAGTCTAGGTGCGGCTGGATCCAATTCCTAGCTCGGAGAGGACCCCCTTGCTTTCTAAACTCCTTCTCGGAGAGGAGTCTAGGTGCGGCTGGATCCAATTCCTAGCCCCGGACTTGGGCAACGGTTCACCTCTAAAGGATTATGTCTGTGCCGTCAACCCTTTACATGGCTCATAAAAAACAGCTGATGAAGGAAGTGACAATATGGTGGCCTACAACGGCAGAATAGATCAGATGACAATCAAGACAACAACAGAGCAATACAATGGAAGACGTAACACCACACGGGGCCGGACAAGGCAATACACAGCCACATCAGAACCCATGAGAGACATCAAACTACAGTCCAGACCTAGGACAGATTCTCTAACGTGACCGTCAAGACGACAGGGCAATGCAATGCAAGATGTAACACAGGCCATATGCAGTTGTGGCGGGCGCAATGATAAAATTCACTCCTAAGAGAGAGGTAGAGAAACATTAACAAACATAACAGTGATTCACTAAAGGTAGCAGCGCACGTGATGGCACTTTACCAGGTTCCATATGGCCACGCACCCCGGGTCATTTACTGCCTCAGGGCCAGGGTCTGACACGCTGTCTGGGAGACCCTCCTGTTGAGTCACGAGGCTCGGAAAGGACCCCCTTGCTTTCTAAACTCCTTCTCCGAGAGGAGTCTAGGTGCGGCTGGATCCCATCCTCGCCCCGGACTTGGGCAACGGTTCACCTCTAAAGGATCATATCTGCGTGATCAAACCCTTCGTATCGCTCAGCTAAGATGGCAAAGTCTGGCATGCTGTTAGTCACTTACCCAGAATCTGTTGCGGCAAGGCTTCTCTCAACCTAGAGGAGCAGAACCTTAAGTGAGTGTCCCCGGGAAACGCTGGCAAACAGGCCGCTGCCTTGCAAGGAAGCTCAAAGGGCTCTTGGTCTGTCCGCTAGGTCTATAGCAAGCTAACTGACTCACAGTGTCTTGACTCTGGTGCCAGCCACCCCACAAAGTTCAAGTGCCACTCGTAGCGACTCCTGCTGGTCGTTATAGCTCGAGCAGCAGCCTGGAGGAAAAAGGGGGGTGACATCGCAACAGCGGTCAAATACAGAACAACCGGTTAAAAATTGCACAATACTGTGCCAGAGACTCTAAAATAACTGGCAAGACAACGACAGGGCAACACCATGCAAGATCTAACCTTACACAGGGCAGTACAAGGCAACATACAATCAAATGCAGAGCAGACAATGAAAGAATTGACGGTACGGTGCCATACAACGGTAGAATATATCAGATGTCGGTCACCACAATGACAGAGCAATACAAGGCAAGACGTAACGCGATACGGGGCCCTACCAGGCGACACAGTCAAGGAAACAACAACCCATGAAAGAATTCACAATACAGCGCGGTCCTAGGACGGAACGTGTAAAATGACCGTCGAGACAGTGACAGGGCAATACAATGCAAGACACAACACCATACCAGGTGGTAACAAGGCAACATGCAGCCAAACGAAGAACAACCGATTAAGAAACACAGCATACGTTCAACTGTAATACCAGAAAACATCAGAAGGCAGTCAAGACAACGACAGCACACTATAACATGAGAAGTAACACAATACACAGCAGTACAAGGCATTACACAGTCAAATAAAGAAGAACCGATTAAAAACCACACAATACAGTGCGGTGCGATGCCAGAGTGGATCAGAAGGCAGTCGAGACTATGACGGGGCAATATAATGCAAGATGTTACACAATACAGGGCGGTACAAGGCATTAGAAAGCCAGATGAAGAACAACCGATTAAAAAACCCGCAATACAGCGTGGTACGAGGCCCGAACAGATCAGAAGGCAGTCAAGGCTACGACGGGGCAATATAACACGAGACATAACGCAATAGAGGGCGGTACAAGGCATTACACAGTCAAAGAACAACCGATTAAAAAAAAAAAACCACGCAACACGGTGTGGTACGATGCCAGAATAGATCACAGAGCAATCAAGAGCGTGACGGGGCAACACGATGCGAAACCGATACTGAGTGAGGCGGAGCAATACTATTTCAAATATACAAGAACATAGTACGGAACCAAATTCTTAAGCGTACGACACAAGACCATCTCAAATGGCAGTCAAGGAAGTTACCGAGCAACGTAATCCCGATTTGCACAAAATGGTACCATCAGGCACCATCACGTCCGTCAACACTAAGTTGTACTGCAACTGTACCCCGCATCACACGCGCCGTACCCTTCTGCTCACCTGCTCCGCATGGATTCTGGGTTTGGACTTTGTGGCACACTCTGGTTCTGGCACCTAAAACACCTAAGACACACAATATTACTCTTGAGCTTACGGGAAACCACCACCCCCATGCGCTACCTCTCTGCTACCCAGCTCACCTCCAACGCTCGTCCGGCTCCGGATGCCTGCGGCGCCTGCAAAACCAAAGACAAACACTCCCCTGAGCCGCAATGTAGCACTGGGCTATTAGACGCCAACGTGTCCACAACCGCCTCACTTGCTGGGACTACTCAGTGGGTGCGCAGCATCGCCCCTCTGACCCTGCATGTCACACCAACCGAAGAAACACACGCCGAGATACTGCCCAAAACCCTACCAAATTCCCCATCTCCCACTCCCTCACCTTGCCCGCCCATCCTCCCCCTCCTGGCTCTTCGGGCGTGGGAGCTGTCGCCAGAGCCGCGGCCCTACCGGAAAATGCTTCGCAGCCTGGTGAGGCGGTGACACATGGGCGCCGGTGGCAGCGAGGCTGACGGCCGCCGCAAAGCCCGCAGCCCCACAGGCTGTTTCGCCAGGCGAGCGGCTGCCAAAGAGCTTTCCAACGAGGCACGGCTTTCCCTCCTCGCTCTTCGGGCGTGGGAGCTGTCGCCAGAGCCGCAGCCCTACAGGAAAATGCTTCGCAGGCTGGCGCGGCTGCACCTGGTGGGCGCCGGTGGCGGGGAGGCTGACGGCCGCCACAAAGCCCGCAGCCCCACGGGCTGTGGGGCCACGCGATCGGCTGCCAAAGAGCTTTCCAACGAGGCACGGCTTTCTCTCCTGGCTCTTCGTGCTTGGGAGCTGTCGTCAGAGCCGCGGCCCTACAGGAAAATGCTTCGCAAGCTGGCGCGGCAGCGCCACGTAGGCGCCGGTGGCTCCGAGGCTGACGGCCGCCACAACGCCCGCAGCCCCACGGGCTGTGGGGCCACGCGATTGGCTGCCAAAGAGCTTTCCAACGAGGCACGGCTTTCCCTCCTGGGTCTTCGGGCGTGGGAGCTGTCGCCAGAGCCGCGGCCCTACCGGAAAATGCTTCACAGGCTGGTGCGGCGGCGCCACGTGGGCGCCGGTGGCGCGGAGGCTGACGGCCGCCGCAAAGCCCGCAGCCCCACGGGCTGTGGGGCCACGCGAGCGGCTGCCAAAGAGATTTCCAACGAGGCACGGCTTTCCCTCCTGGCTCTTCGGGCGTGGGAGCTGTCGCCAGAGCCGCGGCCCTACAGGAAAATGCTTCGCAGACTGGCGCGGCTGCACCTGGTGGGCGCCGGTGGCGCCGAGGCTGACGGCCGCCGCAAAGCCCGCAGCCCCACGGGCTGTGGGGCCACGCGAGCGGCTGCCAAAGAGCTTTCCAACGAGGCACGGCTTTCCCTCCTGGCTCTTCAGGCGTGGGAGCTGTCGCTAGATCCGCGGCCCTACCGGAAAATGCTTCGCAGGCTGGTGCGGCGGCGCCACGTGGGTGCCGGTGTCTCCGAGGCTGACGGTCGCCGCAAAGCCCGCAGCCCCACGGGCTGTTTCGCCAGGCGAGCGGCTGCCAAAGAGCTTTCCAACGAGGCACGGCTTTCCCTCCTGGCTCTTCGGGCGTGGGAGCTGTCGCCAGAGCCGCGGCCCTACTGGAAAATGCTTCGCAGGCTGGCGCGGCTGCACCTGGTGGGCGCCGGTGGCGGGGAGGCTGACGGCCGCCGCAAAGCCCGCAGCCCCACGGGCTGTGGGGCCACGCGAGCGGCTGCCAAAGAGCTTTCCAACGAGGCATGGCTTTCCCTCCTGGCTCTTCGGGCTTGGGAGCTGTCGTCAGAGCCGCAGCCCTACCGGAAAATGCTTCGCAAGCTGGCGCGGCAGCGCCACGTAGGCGCCGGTGGTGGCGAGGCTGACGGCCGCCGCAAAGCCCGCAGCCCCACGGGCTGTTTCGCCAGGCGAACGGCTGCCAAAGAGCTTTCCAACGAGGCATGGCTTTCCCTCCTGGCTCTTCGGGCTTAGGAGCTGTCGTCAGAGCCGCAGCCCTACCGGAAAATGCTTCGCACGCTGTCGCGGCGGCGCCACATAGGCGCCGGTGTCGCTGAGGCTGACGTCCGCCGGAAAGCCCGCAGCCCCACGGGCTGTGAGGCCACGCGAGCGGCTGCCAAAGACCTTTCCAACGAGGCACAGCTTTCCCTCCTAGGTCTTCGGGCGTGGGAGCTGTCGCCAGAGCCGCGGCCCTACCGGAAAATGCTTCGCAGGCTGGCGCGTCTGCACCTGGTGGGCGCCAGTGGCGGGGAGGCTGACGGCCGCCACAAAGCCCACAGCCCCACGGGCTGTGGGGCCACGCGAGCGGCTGCCAAAGAGCTTTCCAACGAGGCACGGCTTTCCCTCCTGGCTCTTCGTGCTTGGGAGCTGTCGCCAGAGTTGCGGCCCTACCGGAAAATGCTTCGCAGGCTGGTGGGGCGGCGCCACGTGGTCGCCGGTGTCGCTGAGGCTGACGTCCGCCGGAAAGCCCGCAGCCCCACGGGCTGTTTCGCCACGCGATCGGCTGCCAAAGAGCTTTCCAACGAGGCACGGCTTTCCCTCCTGGCTCTTCGGGCGTGGGAGCTGTCGCCAGAGTCGCGGCCCTACCGCAAAATGCTTCGCAGGCTAGCGCGGCGGCGCCATGTCGGTGCCGGTTGCGCCGAGGCTGACGGCCGCCGCAAAGCCCGCAGCCCCACGGGCTGTGGGGCCACGCAAGAGGCTGCCAAAGAGCTTTCCAACGAGGCACGGCTTTCCCTCCTGGCTCTTCGGGCGTGGGAGCTGTCGCCAGAGCCGCGGCCGTACCCAAAAATGCTTCGCAGGCTGGCGCGGCGGCGCCACATGGGCGCCGGTGGCGGCAACGCTGACGGTCGCCGCAAAGCCCGCAGCCCCACGGGCTGTGGGGCCACGCGAGCGGCTGCCAAAGAGCTTTCCAACGAGGCACGGCTTTCCCTCCTGGCTCTTCGGGCGTGGGAGCTGTCGCCAGAGCCGCGGCCCTACTGGAAAATGCTTCGCAGGCTGGTGGGGCGGCGCCAGGTGGGCGCTGGTGGCTCCGAGGCTGACGGCCGCCGCAAAGCCCGCAGCCCCACGGGCTGTGGGTCCACGCGAGCGGCTGCCAAAGAGCTTTCCAACGAGGCATGGCTTTCCCTCCTGGCTCTTCGGGCGTGGGAGCTGTCGCCAGAGCCGCAGCCGTACCGGAAAATGCTTCACAGCCTGGTGCGGCGGCGACACATGGGCGCCGGTGGCGTGGAGGCTGACGGCCGCCGCAAAACCCGCAGCCCCACGGGCTGTGGGGCCACGCGAGCGGCTGCCAAAGAGCTTTCCAGCGAGGCATGGCTTTCCCTCCTGGCTCTTCCGGCGTGGGAGCTGTCGCCAGAGCCGCGGCCCTACCGGAAAATGGTTTGGAGGCTGGCGCGGCGGCACCACCTCGGGCTGCGGGCTTTCCTGCTGCCTTCAGAGTCTCACAGCCACCCTTTCCCACTTGGCACCACGCCAGCCTCTAGCATTTCTATTATTAAGTCAAGACAGTGTACGACTTAACATCATACAGAGCGCTACACATCAATACATGCTCAAATTAAGCATAGCCACTGGAACAATTGGCAATACAGTGCCATCGTATGTTACCAAGTGTCACATCTCATTGAAGACAATGACAGAGCGATGCAACGTCAAGCGTAACACAGTACTGGGCCGTGCGAGGCAATACGCCGTCACAGAATCACCAATAGAGAAATTCACAACGGAGTGCAGTCTTACGATAGAATCTCTAAAGCCACCGTTAAGCCAGTGACAGGCGGTACAATGCCACACGTTACAGTATACAGGGCAGTACAACCCGATTCGCAGACAAATAAATTAGAGCAAATTACAAGACTCCCAATACAGTACAGTACAATGCCAGACCGTCTCAGATGTCGGTCAAGACAATGCCAGGGCAATGCAGTGCAAGACATAACGTTATACAGGTCAGTACAAGGCAATACGCAGTCAAATGAAGAACAGTAAACTACAATACCCAAACCACACTGGCAAACAATGGCAAACAATCCCACATGTCGGTCGAGACAATGACAACGCGAGACAGAACACCGTGCAGGGCAGCGCAAGGCCGTACACAGTCAAATAGAGAACAGCTGACCAGAAAACCCGCACTACGCTGCCGTACGATCTCAAAACATCTCGGATGGCAGTCAAGGCAATTACAGGGCAAGACAAAGCACTACGTCGCAGTACACAAGGCAGTACAAGGCAATACTCAGTCAAATAAATAACAGACAGTCACAAAATTCACAGTGCAGTGAATTCACATGGGTCAGATGGCAACCAAAAGAAGGACAGGGCAATACAAGGCGAGAGGTAACCCAATACGGGGCCGGACAAGGCAATATGCAGTTGTGGCGGGTGGAGCGATTCACTTCAGTCCTGAGAGAAGTAGAGAAACATTTAGAAACATCAACACAGTGTTTCGACAAAGGCAGCAGTGAACGTAACATCCCTTTACCAGGTTCCGTGGCCACGTACCCCAGATCATTTATTGCACAGGGGCCAGGGTCAGACGAGCTGTTAGGGAGACCCTCCCGTCGAGCCACAACCCCCTTGCTTTCTAAACTCCTTCTTGAAGAGCAGTCTAAGTGCGGCTGGATCCAATTCCTAGCCCTGGACTTGGGCACCGGTTCACCTCTAAAGGATTGTATCCGCGCCATCAACCCTTTATATCACTGAGCTAAGGCTACGAGGTTTAGCGTGGTATTAGTCACTTACCGAGACTCTGTTGCGGCAAGGGATCTCTCAGCCTTGAGGAGCAGAACCTGAAGCAAGCGTCCCCGCTCAAGGGCACATCCTGGTGCTATGACAGACTATGACAGGCAATACTATGACAGGGCAATACAATGCGAGACGTAACTTTACACAGGGCAGTACAAGGCCAATACACAGTCAAATAGGGAATGACCGATCACAAAATTGATGCACGGTCAAATAGAGTACAACAGCCTAAGAAGCCCTCAATACAGTGCCTGTCAACGCCAGAATACATCAGATGGCTCGCAGCACGGTGAGAGGGCAATACGACGCAAGACTCAGGAAAATACAGGGCAGTACAAAGCAATACGTAGTCAAATATAGAACAGCCGATCAAAAACACCCTCAGTTCGGTGCGGTACAACCCCAGAGAGTGTAAAAGGACAGTTAAGACTATTTCATGGCAACACAACGCACAATGTAACACAATACAGGTTGCTACAACACGATACAGAATAATATAGGAAACAACCCATCAAAACGCCACAATACGGTGCAGTACGATCCCACACGGTCTCGGGTGGCAGTCAAAACAACTATAGGGCGACACGATCCAAGATGCAACATTACACGACAGAGCAGAACTGAAGACGCAGTCAACTAAATACCAACCAATTAGAAGAACCGCAATACAGTGCGGGAGAAAACAAAAATAAATGGAGATGCCAGTCAAGACAATGACAGAGCAATACAAGGCAAGAAATAACGCAATACAGGGCAGTACAGTGAAATACACGGTCAAATAAATAACTGATTAAGTATCCCGCAATACCGTGCGATGCAATGCCAAAACGCGTGAGACAGCAGTCGAGGCAGTGACAGAGCTATACAATGGAAGACGTAACAATGCAGGGCTGTACAACACCAAAATGTATCAGATGGCACTCAGAACAATAACATGGCGATACAATGCAAGCCGCAACACAATACAAGGTGGTAACAAGGCAATACACGGTCAAACACAGACTAACGAATAAAACCTGCACAATACGGATCGCTGCAATCCCAGAACATCTAAAGTGACAGTGAACGGAATGACGGGGCAGTACAATGCAAGATACAACACTAGACAGGGCAATACGCATTCAAATAACGCACAACCGATTAAAAAACCCACAATACACACCAGTACAATGCCGGAACAGATCAGATGGCAGTCCGGGCAAATAGAGGACAATACAATGCCAAACGTGATGCCATACAGGGCCGGACAAGGCAACACGCAGTTGTGGCAGGCCGAGCGGCTAACTTCGCTTCTAAGAGAGAAGCGGTGAAACATTCAGAAACATCAACACAGTGATTCTCCAAAGGCAGCAGCGCATGTGACGGCGCTTTACCAGATTCCATATGGCCACGCACCCCGGATTATTTACTGCCTAGGGGCCAGGGTCAGACAAGCTGTCAGGGAGACCCTCCCGTTGAGTCACGAGGCTCGGAAAGGACCCCCTTGCTTTCTAAACTCCTTCTCGGAGAGGAGTCTAGGTGCGGCTGGATCCAATTCCTAGCCCCGGACTTAGGCAACGGTTCACCTCTAAAGGATTGTATCTGCGCCATCGACCCTTTATATCACTGAGCTAAGGCTACAAGGTTTTGTATGCTATTAGTCACTTACTGAGAATCTGTTGCGGCAAGGCATCTCTATCTCGAGGAGCAGAACCTTAATTGAGCGTCCCTGCTCAAGGGGAGATCCTGGCACGGAGGCCCCTGCCATGCAGAAGTCAAAAGGCTCTTGGGCTGTCCACTATTTATGGGGTAAGCTAATTGACTTATAGTCACATCAGCACAGGAACAAAATATCTAGGTCCCCACTGTGTTGCCAACCATCCCCCAACTTCAAGTACCACTCAGAACAACTCCATGGATGATTGGGGCGCCAAAACGAAGGGGCGCCCGCACCACCCCAGCAGTCAAATAAGGAACAACCAATGGAACTTTCACAATAAATAAGTACAATCCCAGACAGTCCAAAGTAACAGCCAAGACAACGACAGACCAATACAGTGCAAGACCTAACATCACACAGAGCAGTAAAAGGCAACGCGCAGCCAAGTCAAGAACAGTTAAAATACCCATAATCCAGTGCAGCACTATGACACTGTCCCAAAACGCAGTCAAAACAATGACAGAGTAATGCAACACGAGCTGTAACACAATACAGGGCAGCACAAAGCAATACACAGTCACACAAAGAACAGCCAATTACAAAACCCACAACAGAACGCCCTACGATCTCAGGAAGTCTCAGAGGGCAGTCACGGCAAATACAGGGCAATACGGTGCAAGATAACACAATACAGGCCACTGCCAGCCAATACTCAGTCAAATAAATAACAGACAGTCAAAAAATTCACAATGCAGTGCACTACTATGACACCATGGGTCAGGTGGCAATCATGACAACGATAGGGCAATACAAGGCAAGACGTAACCCAACACGGGGCCGGACAAGGCAATATGCAGTTGTGGCAGGTGGAGCCATTCACTTCACTCCTAAGAGAAAAGTAGAGAAACATTCAGAAACATCAACACAGTGATTCTCCAAAGGCAGCAGTGCGCATGACGGCGCTTTATCAGGTTCCGTGGCCACGGACCCTGGATTATTTCCTGCCTAGGGGCCAGGGTCAGACGAGCTGTCAGGGAGACCCTCCCGTTGAGTCACGAGGCTCGGAAAGGACCCCCTTGCTTTCTAAACTCCTTCTCGGAGAGGAGTCTAGGTGCGGCTGGATCCAATTCCTAGCTCGGAGAGGACCCCCTTGCTTTCTAAACTCCTTCTCGGAGAGGAGTCTAGGTGCGGCTGGATCCAATTCCTAGCCCCGGACTTGGGCAACGGTTCACCTCTAAAGGATTATGTCTGTGCCGTCAACCCTTTACATGGCTCATAAAAAACAGCTGATGAAGGAAGTGACAATATGGTGGCCTACAACGGCAGAATAGATCAGATGACAATCAAGACAACAACAGAGCAATACAATGGAAGACGTAACACCACACGGGGCCGGACAAGGCAATACACAGCCACATCAGAACCCATGAGAGACATCAAACTACAGTCCAGACCTAGGACAGATTCTCTAACGTGACCGTCAAGACGACAGGGCAATGCAATGCAAGATGTAACACAGGCCATATGCAGTTGTGGCGGGCGCAATGATAAAATTCACTCCTAAGAGAGAGGTAGAGAAACATTAACAAACATAACAGTGATTCACTAAAGGTAGCAGCGCACGTGATGGCACTTTACCAGGTTCCATATGGCCACGCACCCCGGGTCATTTACTGCCTCAGGGCCAGGGTCTGACACGCTGTCTGGGAGACCCTCCTGTTGAGTCACGAGGCTCGGAAAGGACCCCCTTGCTTTCTAAACTCCTTCTCCGAGAGGAGTCTAGGTGCGGCTGGATCCCATCCTCGCCCCGGACTTGGGCAACGGTTCACCTCTAAAGGATCATATCTGCGTGATCAAACCCTTCGTATCGCTCAGCTAAGATGGCAAAGTCTGGCATGCTGTTAGTCACTTACCCAGAATCTGTTGCGGCAAGGCTTCTCTCAACCTAGAGGAGCAGAACCTTAAGTGAGTGTCCCCGGGAAACGCTGGCAAACAGGCTGCTGCCTTGCAAGGAAGCTCAAAGGGCTCTTGGTCTGTCCGCTAGGTCTACAGCAAGCTAACTGACTCACAGTGTCTTGACTCTGGTGCCAGCCACCCCACAAAGTTCAAGTGCCACTCGTAGCGACTCCTGCTGGTCGTTATAGCTCGAGCAGCAGCCTGGAGGAAAAAGGGGGGTGACATCGCAACAGCGGTCAAATACAGAACAACCGGTTAAAAATTGCACAATACTGTGCCAGAGACTCTAAAATAACTGGCAAGACAACGACAGGGCAACACCATGCAAGATCTAACCTTACACAGGGCAGTACAAGGCAACATACAATCAAATGCAGAGCAGACAATGAAAGAATTGACGGTACGGTGCCATACAACGGTAGAATATATCAGATGTCGGTCACCACAATGACAGAGCAATACAAGGCAAGACGTAACGCGATACGGGGCCCTACCAGGCGACACAGTCAAGGAAACAACAACCCATGAAAGAATTCACAATACAGCGCGGTCCTAGGACGGAACGTGTAAAATGACCGTCGAGACAGTGACAGGGCAATACAATGCAAGACACAACACCATACCAGGTGGTAACAAGGCAACATGCAGCCAAACGAAGAACAACCGATTAAGAAACCCAGCATACGTTCAACTGTAATACCAGAAAACATCAGAAGGCAGTCAAGACAACGACAGCACACTATAACATGAGAAGTAACACAATACACAGCAGTACAAGGCATTACACAGTCAAATAAAGAAGAACCGATTAAAAACCACACAATACAGTGCGGTGCGATGCCAGAGTGGATCAGAAGGCAGTCGAGACTATGACGGGGCAATATAATGCAAGATGTTACACAATACAGGGCGGTACAAGGCATTAGAAAGCCAGATGAAGAACAACCGATTAAAAAACCCGCAATACAGCGTGGTACGAGGCCCGAACAGATCAGAAGGCAGTCAAGGCTACGACGGGGCAATATAACACGAGACATAACGCAATAGAGGGCGGTACAAGGCATTACACAGTCAAAGAACAACCGATTAAAAAAAAAAAAACCACGCAACACGGTGTGGTACGATGCCAGAATAGAACACAGAGCAATCAAGAGCGTGACGGGGCAACACGATGCGAAACCGATACTGAGTGAGGCGGAGCAATACTATTTCAAATATACAAGAACATAGTACGGAACCAAATTCTTAAGCGTACGACACAAGACCATCTCAAATGGCAGTCAAGGAAGTTACTGAGCAACGTAATCCCGATTTGCACAAAATGGTGCCATCAGGCACCATCACGTCCATCAACACTAAGTTGTACTGCAACTGTACCCCGCATCACACGCGCCGTACCCTTCTGCTCACCTGCTCCGCATGGATTCTGGGTTTGGACTTTGTGGCACACTCTGGTTCTGGCACCTAAAACACCTAAGACACACAATATTACTCTTGAGCTTACGGGAAACCACCACCCCCATGCGCTACCTCTCTGCTACCCAGCTCACCTCCAACGCTCGTCCGGCTCCGGATGCCTGCGGCGCCTGCAAAACCAAAGACAAACACTCCCCTGAGCCGCAATGTAGCACTGGGCTATTAGACGCCAACGTGTCCACAACCGCCTCACTTGCTGGGACTACTCAGTGGGTGCGCAGCATCGCCCCTCTGACCCTGCATGTCACACCAACCGAAGAAACACACGCCGAGATACTGCCCAAAACCCTACCAAATTCCCCATCTCCCACTCCCTCACCTTGCCCGCCCATCCTCCCCCGAGGCGTGCAACCTGAAGGCTCGCAAACCACCCATAACACCCAACAGACATGGGTTGCTTTAAAACTTGAAAGTTGCTCCCTCTGAGGCAGATGTGATAAGGTCAGCAGCGGCGGGTGGGCTGAAGTGACTGACTCATCCCCATCCCCACATCCCATGTCATTCATTGCTTCAAAACTTCAATTGGAAAGAACCAATACATACAGTACTCAGAGCCACATCTTCTCTCTAATACCACGTGCTGACTCACCTTCTTACATTGCTCTCCTCTCCTACGCTGCCCCGCCAAGCTTGTCCTGTTGCATCTGCAAGAACGACATCAGAGAAATCACCCTGCGGCAGAGCAATAGAGTCATAACAACAAAAAGCCTTGCACCTTTTTACAAATACCATCTAAGGTCCAAATACAACCGTACACAAAGAAAATTACAAAAAAAAAATCCACACCAAAACCAGCTGTACCCTCTTCCACATGAACTCTTCTTCACTGCTGCTGTATTGCCTTTCCAACATGCCTCTGCTCTTCCCAAACAAAACAGAAGAGGTGTCTACACAGCCTCCCAATGGCTACCCTGAGACAACTCTAACACCTTTGCCCCGATCTACTGGGATTCATGTACTACATATAGACTCTCCACAGGATTCCGCCCACCCTGGACACTACGTGCCCAGGCAGGGCAGCCCCGAGCCAAACACTCACGGTTACGGACAGACACTACACGGAACGCTACGAACGACACGCCTCAAAGATGAGAGAAAACTCTCAGCAAGAAAGATGACACGGGGACCAAAGTCACCGTCGTGCAAGAAAATCTGTGGGATCGTGATGATGTCAACATGAAGACGCTCTACGGAACCCCCTGAAGCAAACTGTAGAACGTGATGGTACGTAATAAGAATGGACTGTTGAGCCCGCTAAGATGGACGTGCAGGAAGTCTGGCTTCAAGACCTAAGAACGTAACGACGCAGGGAAGAACTCCCAGACGTGGAAGTGGGCCGTCCAGAAACTTCCGAGAGGCAAGATTGATGCACGCTTTAAGATGCTAACGCAAGAAGAGCATCAGATGAATGGTGCTACGCCCACAGGCCCAAGCATTCGAGACCCTAAGGATGACGCCCAGGGCCCCACGTCGTGCTCCTGGAGCTCAAAGATGACCTCGAGACCCAAGAAGGGGCGAAGATACACAACACAGACCACATGAACGACATGACAACACGCACGGGCTGGAACTGCCCTGCCCGGGACACGCTAGCGTCACACTGAGCAGTAAGCAACATCCTTTACCTTCCTAAATATGACTGTGCCCCGGGACAGCCCTCGCCACTACGCTAACGTCAAAGACCCCATTTTGCAATTGTCCACCTCGGCCCCTCTCCGGCGCCTGACTGTCAACTTAGCTTTTGGAGGGCCAGGCATCTGAATCCTTCTTCGATGCGGTCCGCAAAAACCAGCCATCCGATACATTTCCGCAGTCACCAGGTTCCTCCTCTTCCTCTGCAAAAGGAAAATAAAACATAATCCCAGAGGCCGCCACAGCACCAGCAATAAGCATCCTGAGAGGAGATGCCAACCTCTTCGACGACACGCTCAGCCTCCCGAATGCCGTGGCGTTCTGCTTGCCCGCTCTGCGCCGATTCCGGAGTCCGAGGCTGCAATGATAGTTATTCACAGCACCTAAGAGACCAAGAAACACAACATTACCACTGCGCTTCTGCCAAACCGCCACACCATCAACTCCTATCTTCTGTCTTCATTCACATGAAAAAAAAAGTACCCAATTGTATTCATAGAGGCGCCAGTCACATCTTCCCTCTAATGCCACATGCCGAGCCACCTCCGTACAGCGCTCCTCTCGGCTCCCCTACGTCACCCTGCACATCTCATCTCTCGGCATCTAAAAAGAGAAAAAAAAAAAAAATCCAACATTACACCGATGCAGAGCGATAGCTTAATTCCAAAGGTCTTGTTTCTACTTCGGAACACTGTTCAATTAGATCCAACTACAGCCTGCCATCAAAAAAAAAAAAACCACAGAAAAAGCCCACAAACATTACACCCCACACAAAGCAGCCTGAACATCTTTGAGATACTGTGTCCTTCACTGACTGTGAACAGCCTCTCCGACTTGGCTCTGCTTATGCCAACACCCACTAATAAAACACCCACGCACCCAACCTACTGAGAGCAAATTAATTCCAGATGACTACCCAACCTTTGCCTCGGTCGCCACAGATCCACATATTAACTGTAGACTCTCGTCACTATTCTGCCTGCCCTGGACTCTACACACCCGGGCAGGGGGGCTCCGAGCCAGACACACACACAAGCACAGACCAACACTACACAAAACGCTAAAAACAACGCATCTCAAGGATGAGAGAAAACTCTCAGCAAGAAGGATGACACCCAGACGGAAGTCACCGTCGGGCAAGACGACCTGGAGACCGTGGTGGTGATGTGAAGAGGCTCTATGGAAGCCCCTGAAACAGAGTGTAGGACATCATCATCTGTGATAAGAAGGGACTGTCAAGACTGATAAGATGTATGCGGGGGAAGCCTGGCTTCAAGACCTAAGAACATAATGACATAGGGAAGAAGTCCCAGTTGTAGACGCGGGCCATCCGGAAACTTCCAAGACGCAAGACCAATGCAAGCTTTAAGCTTCTAACGCAAGACGACCAGCAGCCGAATGGTGCTATGCCCATGGGTGCAGGCGTTCGAGACCCTAGGGATGGCGCCTGAGGCGCCATGCCGTGCTCCTGGAGCTTAAAGACGACCTCGAGACCCAAGAAAGGTCTAAGACACAGAACACGGACCACACGAAAGACAACAACACACACAGGCTGGAACCACCCTGCCCGGGAATGCCGAACAGTAAGCCGCATCCCTTACGTGCCTAAAGGAGACTGCCCTCCAGGACAAACCTCTCCCCTACGCCAACTTCAAAGACACCTTTTTGCAATTCTCAACCTCGTCCCCTCTCGAGCGCCAGTCTCTCAACTTAGCTTTTGGAGGGCCAGGGGTCCGAATCCATCCTTGAGGCAGTCCACAGAAAACAGCCATCCAGTACGTTCCTGTGGTCACCAGCTTCCTCCTCTTCCTCTGCAAAAGGAAAAGAAAAAAAAAAGTTATCCCAAAAGCAGCCACAGCACCAGCAATAAGCATCCTGAGAGGAGATGCCAACCTCTTCCACAACACCCTCAGCCTCATGAACACCGAGGCATTCTGCTCGCCCGCTCAGCGCCAATTCCAGAGTCTGACGCTGCGGCAACAGTTATTCACGGCACCTAAGATACCAAGAAACACAGCATTACCACTGCGCTACTGCCAAACCACCAGTCCCGTGCTCCTCCTCGATACTATCTGGCTCGCCTCAAATGCGAGAGCCTAGAGCACACCAGGCTCCGACGACACCCGAACCCATCTGCAAAACCTGTCCAAGAAGGACTCATGAACCCGGCTACCTTTTCTAGCCCTCCCCCAGTGCCAAAACTTTAGAAACCCCTTCTCTTCTCCCTGAGCTGCCAGGGAAGGAGCCCCACTTCTTCCCCATAGATCCCACCCTTTATTTGCCAGCCCGAACACCCGGCGTTGGACACTTCTTGAGAGCCACTCTTCCCAGCCTCTCCCTGCGTCCCACCACCACCTCCTATCTTCTGTCTTCCCACGGACTCTGGGCTCTGCTGCAGACCCACAGAGTCAGTGAAGCCCTGATCTGACCTATACCAGGGGCCTGCCACAAGCCGCAAAGGCTCCAGGGACACGGCAAAACCCTGAGCACGGTGGGGGAAGGTGACAAGGCACCCCACATCCTGAAATACGTTATGCTTTATGGCCCTGCTGCTTTCCTGAGAAATGTGGAAACTCCATCTACAGCTGCAGACAAGGTGCTCACCCAGTCCCTGCAAAGTAATCTCATCATCTGCCCGATTGAGACAAATTCTATTGGCATCTTATCTGGGATACAGCAAAGCTAGTGGGGAAAAAAAAAAAAACACAAACAAGAAAGTTCCGTCTTCAATACAGTCAGGGATTCCAGGAAAATGCGCCATGCCTGGAAGAGAGAAAACCATACCCTTAAACTATCTCACCGCCCCCTAAGACTCATTACCACGCGACTCACCTGAAAAACCACAAGGAAGAGAACCGGCACATGAGGCCGCTCTCTACTATACACGCTGCCAAACCTCACCTGGTCCTGAAGGTCTTGCCACCTCCAGCTTCTTACCTGCTATTCTCTAAATGGGATAACATCTCCACCCAAGGAGCTGAGCCGCCTCCAAAGCTGCAATCGACTGAAGGACAGGCAGAGCTCTGACCCTGGAGACACCTGGCAGCAGAACGAGCTGCCCCAGCAGAGGCTGTGGGTTATATACCCCGGGCCCCGCCCAACGCCCTTCCCACCAGCACCTGGGAAAGGGCCTGGCTGACCTCCACAAGGCATAGAGCCTGCCAGAGGAAAAGCTGCTCCTTTCCTCACAGGCCTGAGAAGTACAGCATGCAAAACACCAAAACGGAGAAAGCGACCCTTAGAGGAACGGACAATATGTGCTCTTTTATTACAACTACATCAACTGTGTCAGCAACAGGGCCCGGTAGGTAAGTAAACTTAATTAAACTTCTGCAGGGCGTAGACATAAAGAGAAAGACATCATCCTAACCTAAATAGGCCAGAAGATCATGAAGCACAATAACAATATTTTTATCAAGACTCAATGTGCTTTAGTTTCCTTGTAAAAGAAACCCCACAACGAGTCATACAGCATTTCTAGCAAGACGACGCATATTATCCGACTTCTGCCAGAACTGTGTTCTGGATCGGACCGACAGACAGAGTGCAAACAGAGGCTTGTGTGCCGCCTGTAATGCAGTGGCTGAGAAAGAACCAAGGCTTGGGGCCGCCGCTCTCCTCGGCCGAGTCTGCTCCGGTGCCCTGTCTGTCATCATTGCTGTTGTGCCTTAGGCCATGCAGTAAAACAAGTGACACATGCTCCCTTTTAACTTCTCTCCTGAGGCAGAAAAGAACAAGAGAGAGAGACTTAGGGACTGAAAGATAAACTGAACTGTAATGAAATCTTAACAGCAAAATAATACCAAGAAAAGACAACAGTAACAAGAAAACAATTAAATATATACAGGACATACACAACCCGATACAGAGCTCCCAGGATGACCGCTGCTTCACTGGCAAAGTCCGGAACCAGACTCCGTGACAGTCCGGAACCAGACTCCGGACCTGGTTGCATAAATGCACGGATCGAGGTCAAAGGACAATGAACAGACAGAGGAGTCTTCAGAGGCCAGACAACAGGTACCGACCCCTTTGATCCCTCCGCTTTTATACTGAGCGTGATGAGGATGGGATGGAATACCCTATCAGTCAGATTCGGGTCACCGGTCCCGTCTACTCTTCACTATGGGTACAACCCCTCTACGCTTTTCTGCTTCCAACCCTCCAACAGGGCATATATAAAAGTTAGCTGGGCTGTGCTGTTGTAGGAATAAGTATAAGCAAGAGCCTCTCCGCACGGCATCCCTTCGCATTAAGTGTAAATATAAGTTCTTGGTGCTCTGAAGGCAGATACTACCTGAAAAATACGTCATTATTTTCAGAGAGTTCACTTCATTGGAAGAGACTTACCTGAAAAGTAAAGTGACTGCAAACAACACCAGTTCTGTTGTACCTCAGACCAGCACTTCCACACATGGCTACGTAACCTCACATTCACATGAAAAAAAGAAGAAGTGGCCAAATGTATTCATGGAGCCGCCGGTCACATCTTCCCTTTAAGACCTCGGGCTCAGCCACCTTTGTCCTGCACCCCCATCAGCTCCCCTGTGTATCCCTGGCCACCTCATCTCTCTGCATCTGAAAAAAAAGCAACACACCAACATCAAACATTACCCTAATGCAGAGCAGTAGCTTAATTCCAAAGGTCTTGTTTCTACTTAGGAACCCTGTTCACATAAGTCCAACTACAGCCTGTCATCCAAAGAAGAGACGCCTGCAAACATTACACCCCACACAATGCAGGTTTACCATCTTTGAGATACTGTCCCCTCCACTAGCCATGAACACCCTCTCCAACTTGTCTCCGCTTATGCCAGCGCCCACTAATGAAACACCCATCCACACAGCCTCTCGAAAGCTAATCAATTCGAGACGACTGAGCAACCTTTGCCTGGGTCTAGACAGATCCTCATATTCAGTACAGACTGCTGTCGTGATTCTGCCTACCCTGGACGCTACACACCCAGGCAGGGCAGCCCCAAGCCAAACACACACAGACTGACGCTACACAGAACACAACAAACGACGCGCCTCAAGGATGAGAGAAAACTCTCAGCAAGAAGGATGACACCGGGACCAAAGTCATCGTCGGGCAAGACAGCCTGCAGGACCGTGATGGTGACGATGTGAAGAGGCTCCACAGAACCCCCTGAAACAAAGTGTAGAACTTCACAGTTCCTGAGAAGGGACTGTTGAGCCTGACAGGATGGACACACAGGAAGCCTAGCTTCAAGACCTAAGAACTTAACGACACAGGGAAGAAGCCCCAGTCGCTGACGCGGGCCATCCAGAAAGTTCCAAGATGCAAGACCGATGCACGCTTTAAGATGCTAATGCAAGAAGAGAGGCAGACGGTTGGTGCTACGCCCACGGGTGCAGGTGTTCGACACCGTAAGGATGGCACCCAATGCACATTCCGTGCTCCTGGAGCTTAAAGATGATCTCAAGACCCAAAAAAAGGGTCTAGGATGCAAAACACAGACCACACGAACGACACGACAACACACACAGGCTGCAACTGCCCTGCCTAGGATGCGCTAACATCACACTGGACAGTAAGCTACATTGTTTACCTGCCCAAAGGAGACTGTGCCCCAGAACAGCCCTCCCCCCTACACTAACGTCAAAGACCCCATTACACAATTGTCAGCCTCCACCCCTCTCCAGTGCTGGTCTCTCAACTTAGCTTTTGGAGGGCTAGCATCTGATTCCATCCTCGACGTAGTCCACAAAACACAACCATCCGATACGTTCCTGCAGTCACCGGCTTACTCTTCCTCTGCAAAAGGAAAAGGAAAAGAGAAAGTCATCACAAAAGCAGCCACAACACCAGCAATAAGCATCCTGAGAGGAGATGACGACCTCCTCCACAAAACCCCTCAAGCCTCCTGAATGCTGATGCAGTCTGATTGCCTGCTCCACACAGATTCTAGAGTTGGATGCTGTAGCGACAGTTATTCACGGCACCTAAGATACCAAGAAACACAGCATTTGCACTGCGCTTCTGCCAAACCACCAGTCCTGTGCTCCTCCTCAATACTATCTGTCTTGCCTCAAATGCGAGAGCCTAGAGCAGACTAGATACCATCAACAACCAAACCCAATTACAAAACTGGTTTGAGAAAGACACATGAACCCGCCTCCCTTTCCTAGCCATCCCCCTCCTGAACCATCAGGGAAGGAGGCCCACTGCTTCCCCACAACTCCTGCCCCTTATTTTCCAACTGCTCCTCAGGACCTGCTGTTCTGAGCCCTGCCCTGTGTTTGGCAGGCGCCTCCTGTCTTCCGCCTTCATAGAGACTCCGGGCTCTGCTACAGACCTGGAAAGCCGGGAAAACAGTTACAGAACCTACTGGTAGCCTCCCGCAAGAGCTTTAGGGCCACCGTGATACCCTGCATGCTCTGGGGCAAAATGATGAGCCATCCCTGCTGCTTCCTCAAAACAAACAAACTCAATATATAGATACGTACAAAACACTCACCCTAAATCCTACTCCAGTATCTCATAACACACACAATTAAGACTAATAAAAACACCAACTAACATAGTGTACATCAAAATTGGAAAAAAACACAAGATTTTATCTTCAATGAAGTCAGAAATTATAGTAAAACACACCACCTGCCATAAGCAAAAAAAAAAAGATACATACTATTAAGCCATTTAAACAAACCAAATGCTCCCTACAAAACTAAAGATATGGGGGGAAAAAAAAAAAGATAACATACAACTCCACTTTCTATGGCAACCACCCTTACATTGAGAAGCCTTACCTCTGATGTCTTACCTATGCTAGTTTAAACGCTAAAACAAGCCTTCCCAAACAGCTGCACAAGCTCCAAAACAACACTTAAGAAGCTCCAGAGCTCCGACCCTGGAAAAGACCAGCAGCAGAACAAGGTCCTGCCCTGAAGCTGTGGCTCATATACCCCGGGCCCCACCTGAGGCCCTCAGGCCCCACCCACCACCTTTCCCACAATCCCCTGGGTAAAGGGTGGGGCCAACCCCCAGAAGCATAAAAGCACCTGAAGGTGCAGCAGGTGTTGTTATTTGCTTTAAGTTTACTATTTACAAAGTAGTGAAGAGTGACCCTTGATAGAAAAAGCATTATCTGCTCCTCCCTTGCAGCTACACCTATTGCATCAATGACATGTCCAGGTGAGCAATTAAGTTATTTTTTTATGGAATGTAAATAGAAAAAAAATAAACATCAGACTTATCTCTATAGAAAAGTAGCTTATTCAATGCAATGATAACAGTATTATTAAAATTTATGTACTTGAGTGTCCTTCAAAAAAAAAAATACAAACCCAAACACAATCTATTACTATGGGGTCATTCCTTATTTCTAGCAAGACCGTGTGTACTAACGAACTTCTGCCAGAACCCCTTTTTGGATGGGAGTGAATAACAAAACAGAATCAGATTCTATGAGAAAACTTTCTCAAAAACATTTTCCTCTGTGAAATAAGTTATTTATTGTAAATTGCTAGCAATTTAAAGTCATATTGATAATCTCATTTTGACTTGTTACTCAACAGCACTACTTGAGTCCCAAAATACAGAAAGCAACAAAAAAGCATGGAATTACAAGTCATGTATTTCCTGAACCTGCATAAAGCACCCTAATTAACATCTAAGTAGCTAGAACAAAAACAAATTTATATACATAAACTCATATTTTACAATAGGTATAAAAATGAGAAATTCTTCTTTATTTCAATGCCTCATGCCCATATAGACAGGTTTTATTCCATTTTTAAACACACATTCCCCCCATGAATTTTCAGGCATTTTTAGGTTGTGAACTGCCTCTTTTGGGGGGGACCCAGTGTGACAACCCACACCCCCCCGGAAAAGGTCTTCTTTTGACTTAGAAATACCATCTGGAGTACAATTACAGCCTGACATTAAAAAAAAAAAAAACAAGCTACACAAACATCACACCCCACACAAAGCAGCTTTAACATCTTTGAGATGCAGTCTGCTTCACTACTGCTGAACAGCCCCTCCCACATAGCTCTGCTCATCCCAAAAAAACCCTTAATTAAAGAGCTGCCCACACCACCTGCTGATGGCTAACTTGATGGGAGTTGACTGTACCACCTTGGCCTCAACAGTCTCATTAGATCAATGTATTAACCATATACTCTTACTGCTGTTCCCCCTACCCCTGACTCTACAGCCCCAGGCAGCGCAGCTCCAAGCCAAACACACCCACGTGCAGCCCAACACCACACAGCACTAGAGACAACGTGACTCCAAGATGAGAGAAAACTCTCCACAAGAAGAGCGACTTTCAGACAAGAGACGCTGTCGGGCAAGAAGAGCGACTTTCAGACAAGAGACGCTGTCGGGCAAGAAGAGCGACAGGGCTGCAGCGCTGACACGACCAGGCTCTACAGCCAAGCCATAAAAGAGTCAAATGTAACGGACCATTCCAAGAAGTTCCTGTCAAAACGGAGATGACGTATGTGCAGGAAGCATGGCTTCAAGACCCGAGAACGTAAGGATGCAGGGAAGAAATCCCAGTGCGTAACAGCAGGTGGCTAGAACGGCTAGGGCTCAGAGAAGAGAGCTGCTCAGGCAGCCGGGAACGACGCTGCAGAAGAGGACCATTCAGAAACTCCTGAGAGGCAAGTCCTATCTGCACTTTAAAATTGTTATGCAAGAAAAGAAGTGCCCATTGGGCACTCTGCCAATTAGCACAGGCATTTGAGACCCTACAGGTGGTGCCCGAGGCACATGCTGTGCTCCTTGAGTGCAAAGAGAAATAAGGACACCAAAACTTAAGGAAAGTCCAAGACACAGAAGACAGAGCACACAAACTACACAACCAAAGACACAGGCCAGAACTGCCCTGCCCAGCACACACTAGCTTTGTGCTGAAAAGTAACCCACTCCCTTTACCTACTCAGAGGAGACTGCTCCCGCATAGCCCTCTGCTCTAGCCTGACTTTAAAACTCCTCCCTGAAACTGTCAACCTTGGCCCCCCTCCAGCACCTGTCCCTCTACTTCGCTTTCAGAGGGCCAGTGGTCTGAATTCATCCTTGACAAAAAAAACCACAACAAACAGCTAACTGATGTGTTCCTGCAGTCACCATGTTCCTCTTCATCAGCAAAACAAAAAGAAATCACAGCTCCAGCAGTGACCACCATGACAGTAGATGCCAACCTCTTCCACAACACCCTCATCCTCAGAGGTGCCATGGCAATCCACTCACCTGCTTCACGTCGATTCCAGTCGGAGGCTGCAGCAACAATTATTTATGGCACCTAAGATACCAACAAACACAAAATTACCATTGCATTTCTGCAAAATCATCAGTCCCGTGCTCCTCCTCCACACTGTCCAGCTCACCTCAAATGCAAGAGACTAGAACAGACCAGACCCTGTCGACACCCAAATCCAAATGCAAAACCGATATGACAGAGACTGATGAACCCACCTCCTTTTCCTAGCCAGCCCCCAGCGCCAAAACTTTAGAAACCCCTTCTCTTCTCCTCAACCGTCAGGGAAGGAGCCTCACTTCTTCCTGACAGCTCCCATCCTGTATTTGCAACCCTGAACCCCCTACGCCGGCTGCTTCTCAGGAGCAGCTCTTCTGAGCTGTGCCCTGCGTTTGGCAGGCACCTCCTATCTTCTGTCTTCCCACAGACTCTGGGCTCTGCATCAGACCCACAAAACAAATAATGTCCTGACACAATCTATGAGGGGCCTGCTGCCCGCTGCAAAAACTCTAGGGACACCGTGGCACTCCATGGGCAACGGGGAAAGGTGATGAGCCATGCCATACCCTGAACGACGCTATGCCTTACGTCCCTGCTGCTTTCTTGAGAAATGCTGGTGCCATATATGCAGATGCATACAAAACGCTCACCCTAACCCCCATAAGATAATCTCATCATCAACCCAATTAAGAGAAACAATATCAGCAATTTACACAGCATACTGCAAAACTGGTGAAAAACCCACAGTTCTATCTTCAATAAAGTCAGAAATTCTAGGAAAACGCAGTGCTCCTAGAACAAAGAAAAGCATACTATTAAACCATCTGGGCACCCCTTAAACACTCATCACAAAGTTATGACCCGAAAAAAAAAGGAGCATACCAGTCAACTTTCTACCATACAGGCAGCTGGATGTTTACTGCTCCCGAAGGTCTCAGCTCAGCCTTCTCACCTCTGCCTCCCTAAATGCCGAAACACGCCTGCCCAAACAGCTGAGCCTGTCCCAAAGCTGCAGCAAAGCGAGGGACCAGCAGAGCACCCACCCCACGGGGCCCAGCAGCAGAATGAGCTCCTGAGCCCGGGCTGGGGCTCGTGTACCCCGGGCCCCGCCCACCGCCCTTCCCACAATCCCCTGGGAAAGGGGCAGGGCCAACCCCCAGAAGACGTGAAGGCGGGTGGCAGCGGGAGCAGCAGCTTTGCTTCTCCTGCCTTAAGTTCCCAGCAGGCGAAGCGCCTCCCCTTTTTATTTCCATTTGGGACTAACCTCTGGTGATTCTCTTACCGCTTTTGTGTGATTTCTGTCCAGTTGTTGCTGTGGAGAAGAGAGCTCTGCAGGGGTTGCATTATTTTTGCGATCTTCAGATATTTTTGTGGTTAACTGATAATCGTGTTTTATCGTTTTGGAAGAGTGTTGGAAGCATATGATTTCCAGAAGACTTATGAGCATTTACGGACGGGCTCCTGGAGGACTAAAGTGCCATAGAGACGCGCGTCGGAGGACTGAGGGGGCACTTCCGGGGTCGTGGAGGACCGAAGTGCCACGGAGACGCGCGTCGGAGGACTGAGGGGGCACTTCCGGGGTCGTGGAGGACCGAAGTGCCACGGAGACGCGCGTCGGAGGGCTGAGGGGGCACTTCCGGGGTCGTGGAGGACCGAAGTGCCACGGAGACGCGCGTCGGAGGACTGAGGGGGCACTTCCGGGGTCCTGGAGGACCGAAGTGCCACGGAGACGCGCGTCGGAGGACCGAGGGGGCACTTCCGGGGTCCTGGAGGACCGCGAGGTCACGTAGATGGAAACCCGGAAAACTGCCGGGCACTGACGGGGCCGTGGTAACGTGTAAGAGCTGATGCGGAGGGGCCGATGGCCGCTCTGGAGGCCGGGCGGGCGGCACCGATGCCGCTCCAGGTGGCGCGGAGCTCGCCAGAGTCCCGGCGGTCCTGGTTCGCCGTCCGGCCGCCGCTCTCTTGAGACTGCGGCCGGACGGGCCTCCGCGAAGCCGCGCCTGCGCACGAGCTGCGGAACCCACGCGGCGCCGGCGGCGGGGGCCGAGGGGGGCCGGGAGGCGCGGGCACTGCGCATGCGCCGCCCCCCACCTGCAGGACGCGCCTTCAGCCGCCAGGCGGCAGCACCCGCTCCGGTATTGACACACATCTGTACGTTTAGGGAATTTACGTTGCCCATTTCCTACGTTAACGCTTTTGATACCGAATATCTATTTAGGCTGTCTGCCTACACACCTAGTTTGACACTAATATCTTTTTATAAACGCATCTAAGTATTTTTATATTCTAGGATCTTTCATATAACACAGAATCACAGAATCCTTAGAGACAGAGGTTTTTATTTTGAACTTTTACATACATAATTTATATATATGTATGTTTCTCATTCCCTATTTCAATGCATCCTGCCCATAGTTACAGGTTTTCACATTTTTTAATGCATCCCAAGAATTTTCAGACATTCTGGGGCCGCGACCCACTTCTTTTGGGGGGGCAACTCCACGTAACCCCCCCCCCCATCTCCCACTCACCTGCTCCTCTGCTGCATCATCGCTGCCCCAGTGACATCGGGGTGCCCCAAATGACACCATCACCCCCCAAGACACACACACACAGACATCCTTCTATTCACCCCAAAAAAAGGCTTAAAACGCCCAGACCCAGGGCTGGCCCCTTCTCCTCAGGGGGGCTCCGCCACCGGCTGCAAACCTGGGCTGGGGCATCTCTCGAGCAGCACGAGACGCCTACGACGAGGCACCTGGAAAACAAAAATCCCCAATTATAGCTCAGCATCCCAAAAAAACAGCACAGAAGAGAGCAGAGGAATTCCGTCAGACGGAGGGACGGGACAGGAGCTGGGGAAACAGCTCAGCTCGAAATACAGCACAGCCTTCAAAAGCCAGCGCCATTTGAACTCTTAAAAGTCAGGATTAAGACTAATCAGTGCCATTTTGAACACGTTCTTAGCATAAGGGCGAACCCTCCGGCTGGTGCTGGGAAACACCTGGCCCTTTCCCTTTCACTGAGAAGGTGTGCATGAAGTTTACATCCACCCAGTGAAAATACTTACCCTGTGAAAGTACTTGGCTTTCCTTCGGCGCTAATTTAACTTGCACGGCTGTGAACGGATACTATTAAACTATCCGTCTCCAAAATACACAGCTATGATTTGACCACGGGGGGTTTTTTGTGTGCTACACGAGGAGGAGGAGGGACATCGGGGCAGCGGCGCTGCCCGAGAGAGACACTACTGGCTGCCGGGAAAAGGCGGCACTGAAAGCCAGACAGAAGTACTTCAGAGCACTCTGCCAAAAAAACGGGGGGGAAAACCGCGTAACATTCAGTTGTCTCTCCTTTTAAACATTTCGAACAAATACCTAACTGCCCAGGTACACCTCATAAATTGTACACTACAGCCGTTTAGGCGGCTGCAGTTTAAACTACACAAGTCAGTTTGTCGATTATACAACTCTCACTTTTTTTTTTTTAGCTTCATTTAACATAGAAAAATCAGTGAGAGAAAAAACTCCTCCAAATGGTTTTACTTTTGGGGGCGGGGAATCAAATCGCCGGCGCCGCGATCTGTAGGGCTACCAAAAAGGACCGGCAGATTCGCGAATGCTTTTGGCTGTGCTGAAGGCGCAGAGGAACGCGTTTTTATGGTATCTCGACTGTTCCAACCGAGAACCCAAAGGCCGGCGATGCCAGCAACTGGGGGGAGACGCGCGGCACTTGGGCCTGCGGAAGGAAATGAACTTCCTCCCGAGGTTACAGAAAAAGGACATTGTTGAAGCCGTAACTCACCAAAACCACAACCAAAACCACAGGATTCGCCGTCACGAGTTAAACGCTGCTGCTGCTTCACGGCAAAGCCTGGAGAACACAGAGAGGCGATGCCCGTTTGTCCCGTTTTGTCCATGTCTCCTCTTTGACCTCAATCGCCTTTAGGACAGATGCCAGTATCTCAGTGAGGTTTTCGAGTACCGCTGTGAAATATTTTAAAGACTTATTGACTGAGAAAGCATAAAGTTTTTATCGTGAAAGCAAAGCCTGCTTCTTCTGGACATGTGAACTCTTACAAACAGTTCCTTCCCTCTTCTAGTACAGAATTATTTTCACAGTATCGTTTGACAGTGAGCACCCAGAAAGAGAAGAATATGCTTTCAGGAAGAGAAAAATAAATGGAGGGATGTAAGCTTTGCAGAGGCGTAACGTGCTCCAGGACAGACTTTATTTTGTTTTTAGGATTGTGAGGGACGGACTGTAAATTCCCTGCCGAGGGACAGGAGCCCCTCCAAGCCTTCAGTGGAACGCCTCAAACACTCGCAAGGAAATAAATAACGCAGGCCTGGCCTTCAAACAGCTGATGAGGCTCACACTTCTGGCGGCTGAAAGTGTGGGAGAACTGTCTTGTGAAGACAGGTCGGTTCTGCCACTCGTGCCCTGAGCTCGCTCGTTCTCAGTTCTCGAGGCCGTTGTGTCCCATGAGTGACCTTTGCTTCATTATCCGCGAAACGCACGTGAAAGCGCACGCCCTGCATGTGCTAATGAAGATTACAGAGATCACGCTAAACATGTGTGACCATGGCACTCGTCTCTCCACCCAAATCATGGCACACGTCACCGGGGAGAAGGGAGAAACCTGAGCTGAGCCCGTCCTCAGCAAGGAGGGCGGACCGTGCTGATTCAGCAAACGTAAAAGGGGAAAATAAGTGCCCCGAGGGAACAAAAAAGAAACAAAAGAAATAGATAGTGCCTGGGAAGATTCTTCCCAAGAAAGAAGAAGATTATGCCTGGGAAGAATCCCTGAAAAAGACGCTGGAACCAGGACCCGCGATCTCTTTATCTCTGTCTTTTTCTCTGTCTTTTCCTCTCTCTGTCCCTCAGTTTCTCTTTTCTCTTGGAATTGTTAAGTAACAGTTAGAGCTGTGAAGTGATGACCTTAAGATGACCTTAAGTACGACCTTAAGCACCGCTTGCCATAAGTTGTCCTACACCTGGTGTTAACTAACACAATGTACACCCCAACACCTGCCATAATTTTTTATATACCTAACCAATTATCGTGGGCTTGTTAAGATCTATACTAACCATTTTGGTAAGCTAATAAATGTTTCTGTATGGACCTTGAGATTTATCTCACCTTAGTCCGTGCCGCTGAGAATTTACAAATCTGAAGTCACTTACCCTCCCCTCTTTCCTGACAGCGGGAAGCGATAAGGATTTTGTTAAAATATTTCACAGAAAAACTATAGGAGGAGCGCTGGCACATCCTTCCCGTTAACTTCAGAGTCCACACTACAAGTACCTCAGGAAAAAAGCAGACGCGCATCGCAGACGCACCTCGTACTCGCAGAGCACTCCGGATTCTTTCCGTCTGTCCTGTACCATCACGGCAGAAGGAAGGGCGACCACGGAGAAACGCTGGCAGCTGGAATTCTGCCAAGACAGGAAAAAAACTTCTGGCGTAAAGCTAGGTGGCCATCTAAAGCGTCCTTCTTTCGTGAAGGTCTGTGAAGACTGCAGCCAACGGAGGCTCCTGACGAGTGGGACACGGCCCCAAAGCCTGGGACTCACCGCAGCTCCTGCTTTCAGCGCTGCCCACAGAATTTTCCAGTTCAGGTGCCTCTCTCTTTCTCTGTCCCTTCCTCTTCTGCAGCGCTGGTCACTTGACCATCCTCCACCTAAGAGAACACAGCGGTGTCTTACAGCTCTTGCGATATGAAGCTTCCCAGATGTGCAGCCTTGCACGCACACAACCCTTCCCCATGGCCATACCGTGATTTTGGATACGCGTACGGACCCTGCGGTACATATCAGCAATCTGGTCTGCTGAGGACAACTCAGAGGGGACCCTTCCTCACCCAGAAATGCTTGGCTGTCTCTTCCCTGCCGCAGGAAGCACCTTCTGGCTCAATCACCTTGATGTTGTTCTCTGGCTGTTTCACGTTTTTCAAGCATCTTAAGCTTCACCCGCAGCAGCTCCTGTTCAAAGCCAGTAAACGTCCACCAGTCCCAGGTCGCCCACACCAGGAGGGAGAACGGGGCTGAACGGAGACAGCCCAGGCAAGTCTGTGGCAAAGGCAGCCCACGACAACCCCGGGGAGGAGCGGACAACCGCGGCCTCCGGGAGAGAAAGAGAAGGGGCAGCAGTTCCCCGACCACTCGCCCCAGCGGGAGCCCCCCCTGCAGCAGGAGCTCCTGGAGACGCTGCTTTCCCCACCCGGATGCTCCTGGCACCTGCATCGAGAGGCGACCAAGCGCAGCCAGGGGCGGCCGCCGCTGTCGGGAACAGGACGGGGGGAGGACATCTGCCGGCAGTGCCTCGGCTGGGGAGGAGGGCCGGGGCCCGTCTCCTCGCAAAGGAACAGGGAGCGGGGGTGCTGCGGGCCCGGGAGCGGGGGGACGCCGGCCCGGGAGCAGGGGGGGGCCGGCCCGGGAGCCCGGGGACGCGGGGGGAGAACCGTCCCGATGGGGGGGTACGCGAGGGAGGGAGGGAGGGGGGGTCCGAGCCGGAGGACGCGGCGGGGGGGGCCGGGGCCGGGGCCGGCCTGGGAGCCAGGGGACGGGACGCGGGGGGGGGAACCGTCCCGGGAGCGAGTGGGTCCGAGCCGGAGGACGCAGGGGGGGTCCGAGCCGGAGGACGGGGGGGGTGGGGCCGGGGCCGGGCTGGGAGCCCGGGGACGCGGGGGTGGACGCGGGGAGGGGGGGAACCGTCCCGGGAGCGGGGGGGGGTCCGTCCCGGGAGTGGGGACCGCCTACCATCCTCCCGCCCGACGGAAACGCGACCGGCAGACGCCGCTCCCCACGTGACCACCCGGAAGTAACGTACCGGAAAATACTTCGCAGGCTGGCGTGGCGGCGCGACGTAGGCGCCGGTGGCGCCGAGGCTGACGGCCGCCGCAAAGCCCGCAGCCCCACGGGCTGTGGGGCCACGCAAGCGGCTGCCAAAGAGCTTTCCAACGAGGCACGGCTTTCCCTCCTGGCTCTTCGGGCGTGGGAGCTGTCGCCAGAGCCGCGGGCCTACCGGAAAATGCTTCGCAGGCTGGCGCGGCGGCGCCACGTGGGCGCCGGTGGCAGCGAGGCTGACGGCCGCCGCAAAGCCCGCAGCCCCACAGGCTGTTTCGCGAGGCGAGCGGCTGCCAAAGAGCTTTCCAACGAGGCACGGCTTTCCCTCCCTGCTCTTGGGCGTGGGAGCTGTCGCCAGAGCCGCGGCCCTACCGGATAATGCTTCGCAGGCTGGCGCAGCGGCACCACGTGGGCGCCGGTGGCAGCGAGGCTGACGGCCGCCGCAAAGCCCGCAGCCCCACAGGCTGTTTCGCCAGGCGAGCGGCTGCCAAAGAGCTTTCCAACGAGGCACGGCTTTCCCTCCTGGCTCTTCGTGCTTGGGAGCTGTCGCCAGAGCCGCGGCCCTACCGGAAAATGCTTCGCAGGCTGGTGGGGCGGCGCCACGTGGGCGCCGGTGGCTCCGAGGCTGACGGCCGCCGCAAAGCCCGCAGCCCCACAGGCTGTGGGGCCACGCGAGCGGCTGCCAAAGAGCTTTCCAACGAGGCACGGCTTTCCCTCCTGGCTCTTCGGGCGTGGGAGCTGTCGCCAGAGCCGCGGCCCTACAGGAAAATGCTTCGCAGGCTGGTGGGGCGGCGCCACGTGGGCGCCGGTGGCTCCGAGGCTGACGGCCGCCGCAAAGCCCGCAGCCCCACAGGCTGTTTCGCCAGGCGAGCGGCCGCCAAAGAGCTTTCCAACGAGGCACGGCTTTCCCTCCTGGCTCTTCGGGCGTGGGAGCTGTCGCCAGAGCCGCGGCCCTACCGGAAAATGCTTCGCAGGCTGGCGCAGCGGCGCCACGTGGGCGCCGGTGGCAGGGAGGCTGACGGCCGCCGCATAGCCCGCAGCCCCATGGGCTGTGGGGCCACGCGAGCGGCCGCCAAAGAGCTTTCCAACGAGGCACGGCTTTCCCTCCTGGCTCTTCGGGCGTGGGAGCTGTCGCCAGAGCCACGGCCCTACCGGAAAATGCTTCGCAGGCTGGCGCGGCTGCACCTGGTGGGTGCCGGTGGCTCCGAGGCTGACGGCCGCCGCAAAGCCCGCAGCCCCACAGGCTGTTTCGCCAGGCGAGCGGCTGCCAAAGAGCTTTCCAACGAGGCACGGCTTTCCCTCCTGGCTCTTCGGGCGTGGGAGCTGTCGCCAGAGCCGCGGCCCTATCGGAAAACGCTTCGCAGGCTGGCGCAGCGGCACCACGTGGGCGCCGGTGGCGGCGAGGCTGACGGCCGCCGCAGAGCCCGCAGCCCCATGGGCTGTGGGGCCACGCGAGCGGCTGCCAAAGAGCTTTCCAACGAGGCATGGCTTTCCCTCCTGGCTCTTCGGGCTTGGGAGTTGTCGTCAGAGCCGCAGCCCTACCGGAAAATGCTTCGCAAGCTGGCACGGCAGCGCCACGTGGGCACCGTTGGCGGCGAGGCTGACGGCCGCCACAAAGCCCGCAGCCACACGGGCTGTGGGGCCACACGAGCGGCTGCCAAAGAGCTTTCCAGCGAGGCACGACTTTCCCTCCTGGCTCTTCGGGCGTGGGAGCTGTCGCCAGAGCCGCGGCCCTACCGGAAAATGCTTCACAGCCTGGTGAGGCGGCGACACATGGGCGCCGGTGGCAGCGAGGCTGACGGCCGCCGCAAAGCCCGCAGCCCCACAGGCTGTTTCGCCAGGCGAGCGGCTGCCAAAGAGCTTTCCAACGAGGCACGGCTTTCCCTCCTCGCTCTTCGGGCGTGGGAGCTGTCGCCAGAGCCGCGGCCCTACAGGAAAATGCTTCGCAGGCTGGCGCGGCTGCACCTGGTGGGCGCCGGTGGCGGGGAGGCTGACGGCCGCCACAAAGCCCACAGCCCCACGGCCTGTGGGGCCACGCGATCGGCTGCCAAAGAGCTTTCCAACGAGGCACGGCTTTCCCTCCTCGCTCTTCGGGCGTGGGAGCTGTCGCCAGAGCCGCGGCCCTACAGGAAAATGCTTCGCAGGCTGGCGCGGCTGCACCTGGTGGGCGCCGGTGGCGGGGAGGCTGACGGCCGCCACAAAGCCCACAGCCCCACGGCCTGTGGGGCCACGCGATCGGCTGCCAAAGAGCTTTCCAACGAGGCACGGCTTTCCCTCCTGGCTCTTCGTGCTTGGGAGCTGTCGCCAGAGTTGCGGCCCTACCGGAAAATGCTTCACAGGCTGGTGGGGCAGCGCCACGTGGGCGCCGGTGGCTCCGAGGCTGACGGCCGCGGCAAAGCCCGCAGCCCCACGGGCTGTGTCGCCAGGCGAGCGGCTGCCAAAGAGCTTTCCAACGAGGCATGGCTTTCCCTCCTGGCTCTTCGTGCTTGGGAGCTGTCGCCAGAGTTGCGGCCCTACCGGAAAATGCTTCGCAAGCTGGCGCGGCGGCGCCATGTGGGCGCCGGTGGCGCCGAGGCTGACGGCCGCCACAAAGCCCGCAGCCCCACAGGCTGTGGGGCCACGCGAGAGGCTGCCAAAGAGCTTTCCAACGAGGCACGGCTTTCCCTCCCTGCTCTTGGGCGTGGGAGCTGTCGCCAGAGCCGCGGCCCTACCGGATAATGCTTCGCAGGCTGGCGCAGCGGCGCCACGTGGGCGCCGGTGGCAGCGAGGCTGACGGCCGCCGCAAAGCCCGCAGCCCCACAGGCTGTTTCGCCAGGCGAGCGGCTGCCAAAGAGCTTTCCAACGAGGCACGGCTTTCCCTCCTGGCTCTTCGTGCTTGGGAGCTGTCGCCAGAGCCGCGGCCCTACAGGAAAATGCTTCGCAGGCTGGTGGGGCGGCGCCACGTGGGCGCCGGTGGCGCCGAGGCTGACGGCCGCCGCAAAGCCCGCAGCCCCACAGGCTGTGGGGCCACGCGAGCGGCTGCCAAAGAGCTTTCCAACGAGGCACGGCTTTCCCTCCTGGCTCTTCGGGCGTGGGAGCTGTCGCCAGAGCCGCGGGCCTACCGGAAAATGCTTCGCAGGCTGGTGGGGCGGCGCCACGTGGGCGCCGGTGGCTCCGAGGCTGACGGCCGCCGCAAAGCCCGCAGCCCCACAGGCTGTTTCGCCAGGCGAGCGGCTGCCAAAGAGCTTTCCAACGAGGCACGGCTTTCCCTCCTGGCTCTTCGGGCGTGGGAGCTGTCGCCAGAGCCGCGGCCCTACCGGATAATGCTTCGCAGGCTGGCGCAGCGGCGCCACGTGGGCGCCGGTGGCAGGGAGGCTGACGGTCGCCGCATAGCCCGCAGCCCCATGGGCTGTGGGGCCACGCGAGCGGCCGCCAAAGAGCTTTCCAACGAGGCACGGCTTTCCCTCCTGGCTCTTCGGGCGTGGGAGCTGTCGCCAGAGCCACGGCCCTACCGGAAAATGCTTCGCAGGCTGGCGCGGCTGCACCTGGTGGGTGCCGTTGGCTCCGAGGCTGACGGCCGCCGCAAAGCCCGCAGCCCCATGGGCTGTGGGGCCACGCGAGCGGCTGCCAAAGAGCTTTCCAACGAGGCATGGCTTTCCCTCCTGGCTCTTCGGGCTTGGGAGTTGTCGTCAGAGCCGCAGCCCTACCGGAAAATGCTTCGCAAGCTGGCACGGCAGCGCCACGTGGGCACAGTTGGCGGCGAGGCTGACGGCCGCCGCAAAGCCCGCAGCCACACGGGCTGTGGGGCCACACGAGCGGCTGCCAAAGAGCTTTCCAACGAGGCACGGCTTTCCCTCCTGGCTCTTCGGGCGTGGGAGCTGTCGCCAGAGCCGCGGCCCTACCGGAAAATGCTTCGCAGCCTGGTGAGGCGGTGACACATGGGCGCCGGTGGCAGCGAGGCTGACGGCCGCCGCAAAGCCCGCAGCCCCACAGGCTGTTTCGCCAGGCGAGCGGCTGCCAAAGAGCTTTCCAACGAGGCATGGCTTTCCCTCCTGGCTCTTCGGGCGTGGGAGCTGTCGCCAGAGCCGCGGCCCTACAGGAAAATGCTTCGCAGGCTGGTGGGGCGGCGCCACGTGGGCGCCGGTGGCGCCGAGGCTGACGGCCGCCGCAAAGCCCGCAGCCCCACGGGCTGTGGGGCCACGCGATCGGCTGCCAAAGAGCTTTCCAACGAGGCACGGCTTTCCCTCCTGGCTCTTCGTGCTTGGGAGCTGTCGCCAGACTTGCGGCCCTACCGGAAAATGCTTCACAGGCTGGTGGGGCGGCGCCACGTGGGCGCCGGTGGCTCCGAGGCTGACGGCCGCGGCAAAGCCCGCAGCCCCACGGGCTGTTTCGCCAGGCGAGCGGCTGCCAAAGAGCTTTCCAACGAGGCATGGCTTTCCCTCCTGGCTCTTCGTGCTTGGGAGCTGTCGCCAGAGTTGCGGCCCTACCGGAAAATGCTTCGCAAGCTGGCGCGGCGGCGCGATGTGGGCGCCGGTGGCGCCGAGGCTGACGGCCGCCACAAAGCCCGCAGCCCCACAGGCTGTGGGGCCACGCGAGCGGCTGCCAAAGAGCTTTCCAAAGAGGCACGGCTTTCCCTCCTGGCTCTTCGGGCGTGGGAGCTGTCGCCAGAGACGCGGCCCTACCGGAAAATGCTTCGCAGGCTGGCGCGGCGGCGCCACGTGGGCGCCGGTGTCGCTGAGGCTGACGTCCGCCGGAAAGCCCGCAGCCCCACGGGCTGTGGGGCCACGCGAGAGGCTGCCAAAGAGCTTTCCAACGAGGCATGGCTTTCCCTCCTGGCTCTTCGGGCGTGGGAGATGTCGCCAGAGCCGCGGCCCTACCGGAAAATGCTTCGCAGGCTGGCGCGGCGGCGCCACGTGGGCGCCGGTGGCACCGAGGCTGACGGCCGCCGCAAAGCCCGCAGCCCCACGGGCTGTGGGGCCACACGATCGGCTGCCAAAGAGCTTTCCGGCAGGCACGACTTTCCCTCCTGGCTCTTCGGGCGTGGGAGCTGTCGCCAGAGCCGCGGGCCTACCGGAAAATGCTTCGCAGGCTGGCGCGGCGGCGCCACGTGGGCGCCGGTGGCAGCGAGGCTGACGGCCGCCGCAAAGTCCGCAGCCCCACAGGCTGTTTCGCGAGGCGAGCGGCTGCCAAAGAGCTTTCCAACGAGGCACGGCTTTCCCTCCCTGCTCTTGGGCGTGGGAGCTGTCGCCAGAGCCGCGGCCCTACAGGAAAATGCTTCGCAGGCTGGCGCGGCAGCACCACGTGGGCGCCGGTGGCACCGAGGCTGACGGCCGCCGCAAAGCCCGCAGCCCCATGGGCTGTGGGGCCACGCGAGCGGCCGCCAAAGAGCTTTCCAACGAGGCACGGCTTTCTCTCCTCGCTCTTAGGGCGTGGGAGCTGTCGCCAGAGCCGCGGCCCTACAGGAAAATGCTTCGCAGGCTGGCGCGGCTGCACCTGGTGGGCGCCGGTGGCGGGGAGGCTGACGGCCGCCACAAAGCCCGCAGCCCCACGGGCTGTGGGGCCACGCGATCGGCTGCCAAAGAGCTTTCCAACGAGGCACGGCTTTCCCTCCTGGCTCTTCGGGCGTGGGAGCTGTCGCCAGAGCCGCGGCCCTACAGGAAAATGCTTCGCAGGCTGGCGCAGCGGCGCCACGTGGGCGCCGGTGGCAGGGAGGCTGACGGCCGCCACAAAGCCCGCAGCCCCACGGGCTGTGGGGCCACGCGATTGGCTGCCAAAGAGCTTTCCAACGAGGCACGGCTTTCCCTCCTGGCTCTTCGGGCGTGGGAGCTGTCGCCAGAGCCACGGCCCTACCGGAAAATGCTTCGCAGGCTGGCGCGGCTGCACCTGGTGGGTGCCGGTGGCTCCGAGGCTGACAGCCGCCGCAAAGCCCGCAGCCCCACAGGCTGTTTCGCCAGGCGAGCGGCTGCCAAAGAGCTTTCCAACGAGGCACGGCTTTCCCTCCTGGCTCTTCGGGCGTGGGAGCTGTCGCCAGAGCCACGGCCCTACCGGAAAATGCTTCGCAGGATGGCGCGGCTGCACCTGGTGGGTGCTGGTGGCTCCGAGGCTGACGGCCGCCGCAAAGCCCGCAGCCCCACAGGCTGTTTCGCCAGGCGAGCGGCCGCCAAAGAGCTTTCCAACGAGGCACGGCTTTCCCTCCTCGCTCTTCGGGCTTGGGAGTTGTCGTCAGAGCCGCAGCCCTACCGGAAAATGCTTCGCAGCCTGGTGAGGCGGCGACACATGGGCGCCGGTGGCAGCGAGGCTGACGGCCGCCGCAAAGCCCGCAGCCCCACAGGCTGTTTCGCCAGGCGAGCGGCTGCCAAAGAGCTTTCCAACGAGGCACGGCTTTCCCTCCTGGCTCTTCGGGCGTGGGAGCTGTCGCCAGAGCCGCGGCCCTACAGGAAAATGCTTCGCAGGCTGGCGCGGCTGCACCTGGTGGGCGCCGGTGGCTCCGAGGCTGACGGCCGCCACAAAGCCCGCAGCCCCACGGGCTGTGGGGCCACGCAAGAGTCTGCCAAAGAGCTTTCCAACGAGGCATGGCTTTCCCTCCTGGCTCTTCGGGCGTGGGAGCTGTCGCCAGAGCCGCAGCCCTACAGGAAAATGCTTCGCAGGCTGGCGCGGCGGCGCCACGTGGGCGCCGGTGTCGCTGAGGCTGACGTCCGCCGGAAAGCCCGCAGCCCCACGGGCTGTGGGGCCACGCGAGCGGCTGCCAAAGAGCTTTCCAACGAGGCACGGCTTTCCCTCCTGGCTCTTCGGGCGTGGGAGCTGTCGTCAGAGCCGCAGCCCTACCGGAAAATGCTTCGCAGGCTGGCGCGGCTGCACCTGGTGGGTGCCAGTGGCGGCGAGGCTGACGGCCGCCACAAAGCCCGCAGCCTCACGGGCTGTGGGGCCACGCAAGAGGCTGCCAAAGAGCTTTCCAACGAGGCACGGCTTTCCCTCCTGGCTCTTCGGGCGTGGGAGCTGTCGCCAGAGCCGCGGCCCTACCGGAAAATGCTTCGCAGGCTGGCGCGGCTGCACCTGGTGGGCGCCGGTGGCGGGGAGGCTGACGGTCGCCGCAAAGCCCGCAGCCCCACGGGCTGTGGGGGCCACGCGAGCGGCTGCCAAAGAGCTTTCCAACGAGGCACGGCTTTCCCTCCTGGCTCTTCGGGTGTGGGAGCTGTCGCCAGAGCCGCGGCCCTACCGGAAAATGCTTCGCAGGCTCGTGCGGCGGCGCCACGTGGGCGCCGGTGGCGCAAAGGCTGACGGCCGCCGCAAAGCCCGCAGCCCCACGGGCTGTGGGGCCACGTGAGCGGCTGCCAAAGAGCTTTCCAACGAGGCACGGCTTTCCCTCCTGGCTCTTCGTGCTTGGGAGCTGTCGCCAGAGCCGCGGCCCTACCGGAAAATGCTTCACAGGCTGGTGGGGCGGCGCCACGTAGGCTCTGGTGGCTCCGAGGCTGACGGCCGCCGCAAAGCCCGCAGCCCCACGGGCTGTGAGGCCACGCGAGCGGCTGCCAAAGAGCTTTCCAACGAGGCACGGCTTTCCCTCCTGGCTCTTCGGGCTTGGGAGCTGTCGCCAGAGTCGCGGCCCTACAGGAAAATTCTTCGCAGGCTGGCGCGGCTGCACCTGGTGGGCGCCGGTGGCGGGGAGGCTGACGGCCCCCACAAAGCCCGCAGCCCCACGGGCTGTGGGGCCACGCGAGCGGCTGCCAAAGAGCTTTCCAACGAGGCACGGCTTTCCCTCCTGGCTCTTCGGGCGTGGGAGCTGTCGTCAGAGCCGCAGCCCTACCGGAAAATGCTTCGCAGGCTGGCGCGGCTGCACCTGGTGGGTGCCAGTGGCGGGGAGGCTGACGGCCGCCACAAAGCCCGCAGCCCCACGGGCTGTGGGGCCACGCAAGAGGCTGCCAAAGAGCTTTCCAACGAGGCATGGCTTTCCCTCCTGGCTCTTCGGGCGTGGGAGCTGTCGCCAGAGCCGCGGCCCTACCGGAAAATGCTTCGCAGGCTGGCGCGGCTGCACCTGGTGGGCGCCGGTGGCGGGGAGGCTGACGGTCGCCGCAAAGCCCGCAGCCCCACGGGCTGTGGGGCCACACGAGCGGCTGCCAAAGAGCTTTCCAACGAGGCACGGCTTTCCCTCCTGGCTCTTCGTGCTTGGGAGTTGTCGCCAGAGCCGCGGCCCTACCGGAAAATGCTTTGCAGGCTGGTGGGGCGGCGCCACGTAGGCGCTGGTGGCTCCGAGGCTGACGGCCGCAGCAAAGCCCGCAGCCCCACGGGCTGTGAGGCCACGCGAGCGGCTGCCAAAGAGCTTTCCAACGAGGCACGGCTTTCCCTCCTGGCTCTTCGGGCTTGGGAGCTGTCGCCAGAGTCGCGGCCCTACAGGAAAATGCTTCGCAGGCTGGCGCGGCTGCACCTGGTGGGCGCTGGTGGCGGGGAGGCTGACGGCCCCCACAAAGCCCGCAGGCCCACGGGCTGTGGGGCCACGCGAGCGGCTGCCAAAGAGCTTTCCAACGAGGCACGGCTTTCCCTCCTGGCTCTTCGGGCGTGGGAGCTGTCGCCAGAGCCGCGGCCCTACCGGAAAATGCTTCGCAGGCTGGCGCGGCTGTAGCTGGTGGGCGCCGGTGGCGGTGAGGCTGACGGCCGCCGCAAAGCCCGCAGCCCCACGGGCTGTGGGGCCACGCGAGCGGCTGCCAAAGAGCTTTCCAACGAGGCACGGCTTTCCCTCCTGGCTCTTCGTGCTTGGGAGCTGTCGCCAGAGTTGCGGCCCTACCGGAAAATGCTTCGCAGGCTGGTGGGGCGGCGCCACGTGGGCGCCGGTGGCTCCGAGGCTGACGGCCGCCGTAAAGCCCGCAGCCCCACGGGCTGTTTCGCCAGGCGAGCGGCTGCCAAAGAGCTTTCCAACGAGGCATGGCTTTCCCTCCTGGCTCTTCGGGCTTGGGAGCTGTCGCCAGAGTTGCGGCCCTACCGGAAAATGCTTCGCAGGCTGGTGGGGCGGCGCCACGTGGGCGCCGGTGGCTCCGAGGCTGACAACCGCCGCAAAGCCCGTAGCCCCACAGGCTGTTTCGCCAGGCGAGCGGCTGCCAAAGAGCTTTCCAACGAGGCACGGCTTTCCCTCCTCGCTTTTCGGGCGTGGGAGCTGTCGCCAGAGCCGCGGCCCTACAGGAAAATGCTTCGCAGGCTGGCGCGGCTGCACCTGGTGGGCGCCGGTGGCGGGGAGGCTGACGGCCGCCACAAAGCCCGCAGCCCCACGGGCTGTGGGGCCACGCGATCGGCTGCCAAAGAGCTTTCCAACGAGGCACGGCTTTCCCTCCTGGCTCTTCGTGCTTGGGAGCTGTCGCCAGAGTTGCGGCCCTACCGGAAAATGCTTCGCAGGCTGGTGGGGCGGCGCCACGTGGGCGCCGGTGGCTCCGAGGCTGACGGCCGCCGCAAAGCCCGCAGCCCCACGGGCTGTTTCGCCAGGCGAGCGGCTGCCAAAGAGCTTTCCAACGAGGCACGGCTTTCCCTCCTGGCTCTTCGGGCGTGGGAGCTGTCGCCAGAGCCGCAGCCCTACAGGAAAATGCTTCGCAGGCTGGCGCGGCGGCGCCACGTGGGCGCCGGTGTCGCTGAGGCTGACGTCCGCCGGAAAGCCCGCAGCCCCACGGGCTGTGGGGCCACGCGAGCGGCCGCCAAAGAGCTTTCCAACGAGGCACGGCTTTCCCTCCTGGCTCTTCGTGCTTGGGAGCTGTCGTCAGAGCCGCAGCCCTACCGGAAAATGCTTCGCAGGCTGGCGCGGCAGCGCCACGTGGGCGCCGGTGGCGCCGAGGCTGACGGCCGCCGCAAAGCCCGCAGCCCCACGGGCTGTGGGGCCACGCAAGAGGCTGCCAAAGAGCTTTCCAACGAGGCATGGCTTTCCGTCCCTGCTCTTCGGGCGTGGGAGCTGTCGCCAGAGCCGCGGCCCTACCGGAAAATGCTTCGCAGGCTGGCGCGGCTGCACCTGGTGGGCGCCGGTGGCGGGGAGGCTGACGGTCGCCGCAAAGCCCGCAGCCACACGGGCTGTGGGGCCACGCGAGCGGCTGCCAAAGAGCTTTCCAACGAGGCATGGCTTTCCCTCCCTGCTCTTCGGGCGCGGGAGCTGTCGCCAGAGCCGCAGCCCTACTGGAAAATGCTTCGCAGGCTGGTTCGGCGGTACCACGTGGGCGCCGGTGGCGCCGAGGCTGACGGCCGCCGCAAAGCCCGCAGCCCCATGGGCTGTGGGGCCACGCGAGCGGCTGCCAAAGAGCTTTCCAACGAGGCACGGCTTTCCCTCCTGGCTCTTCGGGCTTGGGAGTTGTCGTCAGAGCCGTGGCCCTACTGGAAAATGCTTCGCAAGCTGGCGCGGCGGCGCCACGTGGGCGCCGGTGGCTTAGAGGCTGACGGCCGCCGCAAAGCCCGCAGCCCCACGGGCTGTGAGGCCACGCGAGCGGCTGCCAAAGAGTTTTCCAACGAGGCACGGCTTTCCCTCCTGGCTCTTCGGGCGTGGGAGCTGTCGCCAGAGCCGCGGCCCTACCGGAAAATGCTTCGCAGGGTGGCGCGGCTGTAGCTGGTAGGCGCCGGTGGCGCTGAGGCTGACGGCCGCCGCAAAGCCCGCAGCCGCACGGGCTGTGGGGCCACGCGAGCGGCTGCCAAAGAGCTTTCCAACGAGGCACGGCTTTCCCTCCTGGCTCTTCGGGCTTGGGAGCTGTCGCCAGAGTTGCGGCCCTACCGGAAAATGCTTCGCAGGCTGGTGGGGCGGCGCCACGTGGGCGCCGGTGGCTCCGAGGCTGACGGCCGCCGCAAAGCCCGCAGCCGCACGGGCTGTTTCGCCAGGCGAGCGGCTGCCAAAGAGCTTTCCAACGAGGCACGGCTTTCCCTCCTGGCTCTTCGAGCTTGGGAGCTGTCGCCAGAGTTGCGGCCCTACCGGAAAATGCTTCGCAGGCTGGTGGGGCGGCGCCACGTGGGCGCCGGTGGCTCCGAGGCTGACAACCGCCGCAAAGCCCGCAGCCCCACGGGCTGTGGGGCCACGCGAGCGGCTGCCAAAGAGCTTTCCAACGAGGCACGGCTTACCCTCCTGGCTCTTCGGGCGTGGGAGCTGTCGCCAGAGTTGCGGCCCTACCGGAAAATGCTTCGCAGGCTGGTGGGGCGGCGCCACGTGGGCGCTGGTGGCTCCGAGGCTGACGGCCGCCGCAAAGCCCGCAGCCCCACGGGCTGTGGGGCCACGCAAGCGGCTGCCAAAGAGCTTTCCAACGAGGCACGTCTTTCCCTCCTGGCTCTTCGGGCGTGGGAGCTGTCGTCAGAGCCACGGCCCTACCGGAAAATGCTTCGCAAGCTGGCGCGGCGGCGCCACGTGGGCGCCGGTGGCGCCGAGGCTGACGGCCGCCGCAAAGCCCGCAGCCCCACGGGCTGTGAGGCCACGCGAGCGGCTGCCAAAGAGCTTTCCAACGAGGCACGGCTTTCCCTCCTGGCTCTTCGGGCGTGGGAGCTGTCGCCAGAGCCGCGGCCCTACCGGAAAATGCTTCGCAGGCTGGCGCGGCTGCACCTGGTGGGCGCCGGTGGCGGGGAGGCTGACGGTCGCCGCAAAGCCCGCAGCCCCACGGGCTGTGGGGCCACGCGAGCGGCTGCCAAAGAGCTTTCCAACGAGGCACGGCTTTCCCTCCTGGGTCTTCGGGCGTGGGAGCTGTCGCCAGAGTCGCGGCCCTACCGCAAAAAGCTCTGCATACTTGCGCGGCGGCGCCACATGGGCACCGTTGGCGGTGAGGCTGACGGCCGCCGCAAAGCCCGCAGCCCCACGGGCTGTGGGGCCACGGAAGAGGCTGCCAAAGAGCTTTCCAACGAGGCACGGCTTTCCCTCCTGGCTCTTCGGGCGTGGGAGCTGTCGCCAGAGCCGCGGCCCTACCGGAAAATGCTTCGCAGGCTGGCGCGGCGGCGCCACGTGGGCGCCGGTGGCAGCGAGGCTGACGGCCGCCGCAAAGCCCGCAGCCCCACAGGCTGTTTCGCCAGACGAGCGGCTACCAAAGAGCTTTCCAACGAGGCACGGCTTTCCCTCCTGGCTCTTCGGGCTTGGGAGCTGTCGTCAGAGCCGCGGCCCTACAGGAAAATGCTTCGCAGGCTGGCCCGGCTGCACCTGGTGGGCGCCGGTGGCGGGGAGGCTGACGGCCGCCACAAAGCCCGCAGCCCCACGGGCTGTGGGGCCACGCGATTGGCTGCCAAAGAGCTTTCCAACGAGGCACGGCTTTCCCTCCTGGCTCTTCGTGCTTGGGAGCTGTCGCCAGAGTTGCGGCCCTACCGGAAAATGCTTCGCAGGCTGGTGGGGCGGCGCCACGTGGGCGCCGGTGGCTCCGAGGCTGACGGCCGCCGCAAAGCCCGCAGCCCCACAGGCTGTTTCGCCAGGCGAGCGGCTGCCAAAGAGCTTTCCAACGAGGCACGGCTTTCCCTCCTGGATCTTCGGGCGTGGGAGCTGTCACCAGAGCCGCGGCCCTACAGGAAAATGCTTCGCAGGCTGGCGCAGCGGCGCCACGTGGGCGCCGGTGGCGCGGAGGCTGACGGCCGCCGCAAAGCCCGAAGCCCCACGGGCTGTTTTGCCAGACGAGCAGCTACCAAAGAGCTTTCCAACGAGGCACGGCTTTCCCTCCTGGGTCTTCGGGCTTGGGAGCTGTCGTCAGAGCCGCGGCCCTACAGGAAAATGCTTCGCAGGCTGGCGCGGCTGCACCTGGTGGGCGCCGGTGGCGGGGAGGCTGACGGCCGCCGCAAAGCCCGCAGCCCCACGGGCTGTTTCGCCAGGCGAGCGGCTGCCAAAGAGCTTTCCAACGAGGCACGGCTTTCCCTCCTGGGTCTTCTGGCGTGGAAGCTGTCACCAGAGCCGCGGCCCTACAGGAAAATGCTTCGCAGGCTGGCGCAGCGGCGCCACGTGGGCGCCGGTGGCGCGGAGGCTGACGGCCGCCGCAAAGCCCGAAGCCCCACGGGCTGTTTTGCCAGACGAGCGGCTACCAAAGAGCTTTCCAACGAGGCACGGCTTTCCCTCCTGGCTCTTCGGGCTTGGGAGCTGTCGTCAGAGCCGCGGCCCTACAGGAAAATGCTTCGCAGGCTGGCGCGGCTGCACCTGGTGGGCGCCGGTGGCGGGGAGGCTGACGGCCGCCGCAAAGCCCGCAGCCCCACAGGCTGTTTCGCCAGGCGAGCGGCTGCCAAAGAGCTTTCCAACGAGGCACGGCTTTCCCTCCTGGGTCTTCTGGCGTGGAAGCTGTCACCAGAGCCGCGGCCCTACAGGAAAATGCTTCGCAGGCTGGCGCAGCGGCGCCACGTGGGCGCCGGTGGCGCGGAGGCTGACGGCCGCCGCAAAGCCCGAAGCCCCACGGGCTGTGGGGCCACGTGAGCGGCTGCCAAAGAGCTTTCCAACGAGGCATGGCTTTCCTTCCTGGCTCTTCGGGCTTGGGAGTTGTCGTCAGAGCCGCAGCCCTACCGGAAAATGCTTTGCAAGCTGGCGCGGCAGCGCCACGTGGGCACTGTTGGCGGCGAAGCTGACGGCCGCCGCAAAGCCCGCAGCCACACGGGCTGTTTCGCCAGGCGAGCGGCTGCCAAAGAGCTTTCCAACGAGGCACGGCTTTCCCTCCTGGCTCTTCTGGCTTGGGAGCTGTCGTCAGAACCGCAGCCCTACCGGAAAATGCTTCGCAGACTGGTGCGGCGGCGCCACGTGGGCGCTGGTGTCGCCGAGGCTGACGGCCGCCGTAAAGCCCGCAGCCCCACGGGCTGTGGGGCAACGCGAGAGGCTGCCAAAGAGCTTTCCAACGAGGCATGGCTTTCCCTCCTGGCTCTTCGGGCGTGGGAGCTGTCGCCAGAGACGCGGCCCTACCGGAAAATGCTTCGCAGGCTGGCGCAGCGGCGCCACGTGGGCGCCGGTGGCAGCGAGGCTAACGGCCGCCGCAAAGCCCGCAGCCCCACGGGCTGTGGGGGCACGAGAGCAACCGCCAAAGAGCTTTCCAACGAGGCACGGCTTTCCCTCCTGGCTCTTCGGGCGTGGGAGCTGTCGCCAGAGCCGCGGCCCTACCGGAAAATGCTTCGCAGGCTGGCGCGGCTGTAGCTGGTGGGCGCCGGTGGCGGGGAGGCTGACGGCCCCCACAAAGCCCGCAGCCCCACAGGCTGTTTCGCCAGGCGAGCGGCTGCCAAAGAGCTTTCCAACGAGGCACGACTTTCCCTCCTGGCTCTTCGGGCGTGGGAGCTGTCGCCAGAGCCGCGGCACTACAGGAAAATGCTTCGCAGGCTGGCGCGGCTGCACCTGGTGGGCGCCAGTGGCGGGGAGGCTGACGGCCGCCACAAAGCCCGCAGCCCCACGGGCTGTGGGGCCACGCGATCGGCTGCCAAAGAGCTTTCCAACGAGGCACGGCTTTCCCTCCTGGCTCTTCGGGCTTGGGAGCTGTCGCCAGAGTTGCGGCCCTACCGGAAAATGCTTCGCAGGCTGGTGGGGCGGCGCCACGTGGGCGCCGGTGGCTCCGAGGCTGACGGCCGCCGCAAAGCCCGCAGCCGCACGGGCTGTTTCGCCAGGCGAGCGGCTGCCAAAGAGCTTTCCAACGAGGCATGGCTTTCCCTCCTGGCTCTTCGGGCTTGGGAGCTGTCGTCAGAGCCGCAGCCCTACCGGAAAATGCTTCGCAAGCTGGCACGGCAGCGCCACGTGGGCACCGTTGGCGGCGAGGCTGACGGCCGCCGCAAAGCCCGCAGCCACACGGGCTGTGGGGCCACACGTGCGGCTGCCAAAGAGCTTTCCAGCGAGGCACGACTTTCCCTCCTGGCTCTTCGGGCGTGGGAGCTGTCGCCAGAGACACGGCCCTACAGGAAAATGCTTCGCAGGCTGGCGCAGCGGCGCCACGTGGGCGCCGGTGGCAGCGAGGCTGACGGCCGCCGCAAAGCCCGCAGCCCCACAGGCTGTTTCGCCAGGCGAGCGGCTGCCAAAGAGCTTTCCAACGAGGCACGGCTTTCTCTCCTCGCTCTTCGGGCGTGGGAGCTGTCGCCAGAGCCGCGGCCCTACAGGAAAATGCTTCGCAGGCTGGCGCAGCGGCGCCACGTGGGCGCCGGTGGCAGGGAGGCTGACGGCCGCCACAAAGCCCGCAGCCCCACGGGCTGTGGGGCCACGCGAGCGGCCGCGAAAGAGCTTTCCAACGAGGCACGGCTTTCCCTCCTGGCTCTTCGGGCGTGGGAGCTGTCGCCAGAGCCACGGCCCTACCGGAAAATGCTTCGCAGGCTGGCGCGGCTGCACCTGGTGGGTGCCGGTGGCTCCGAGGCTGACGGCCGCCGCAAAGCCCGCAGCCCTACAGGCTGTTTCGCCAGGCGAGCGGCCGCCAAAGAGCTTTCCAACGAGGCACGGCTTTCCCTCCTGGCTCTTCGGGCGTGGGAGCTGTCGCCAGAGTTGCGGCCCTACCGGAAAATGCTTCGCAGGCTGGTGGGGCGGTGCCACGTCGGCGCCGGTGGCTCCGAGGCTGACGGCCGCCGCAAAGCCCGCAGCCCCACGGGCTGTGGGGCCACGCGAGCGGCCGCCAAAGAGCTTTCCAACGAGGCACGGCTTTCCCTCCTGGCTCTTCGGGCGTGGGAGCTGTCGCCAGAGCCGCGGCCCTACCGGAAAATGCTTCGCAGGCTGGCGCGGCTGCACCTGGTGGGCGCCGGTGTCGGGGAGGCTGACGGTCGCCGCAAAGCCCGCAGCCCCACGGGCTGTGGGGCCACGCGAGCGGCTGCCAAAGAGCTTTCCAACGAGGCACGGCTTTCCCTCCTGGCTCTTCGGGCGTGGGAGCTGTCACCAGAGCCGCGGCCCTACCGGAAAATGCTTCGCAGGCTCGTGCGGCGGCGCCACGTGGGCGCCGGTGCCGCAAAGGCTGACGGCCGCCGCAAAGCCCGCAGCCCCACGGGCTGTGGGGCCACACGAGCGGCTGCCAAAGAGCTTTCCAACGAGGCACGGCTTTCCCTCCTGGCTCTTCGTGCTTGGGAGCTGTCGCCAGAGCCGCGGCCCTACCGGAAAATGCTTCCCAGGCTGGTGGGGCGGCGCCACGTAGGCGCTGGTGGCTCCGAGGCTGACGGCCGCCGCAAAGCCCGCAGCCCCACGGGCTGTGGGGCCACGCGAGCGGCTGCCAAAGAGCTTTCCAACGAGGCATGGCTTTCCCTCCCTGCTCTTCGGGCGTGGGAGCTGTCGCCAGAGCCGCGGCCCTACTGGAAAATGCTTCGCAGGCTGGCGCGGCGGTACCACGTGGGCGCCGGTGGCGCCGAGGCTGACGGCCGCCACAAAGCCCGCAGCTCCATGGGCTGTGTGGCCACGCGAGCGGCTGCCAAAGAGCTTTCCAACGAGGCACGGCTTTCCCTCCTGGCTCTTCGGGCTTGGGAGTTGTCGTCAGAGCCGTGGCCCTACTGGAAAATGCTTCGCAAGCTGGCGCGGCGGCGCCACGTAGGCGCCGGTGGCTCCGAGGCTGATGGCCGCCGCAAAGCCCGCAGCCCCACGGGCTGTGAGGCCACGCGAGCGGCTGCCAAAGAGCTTTCCAACGAGGCACGGCTTTCCCTCCTGGGTCTTCGGGCGTGGGAACTGTCGCCAGAGTCGCGGCCCTACAGGAAAATGCTTCGCAGGCTGGCGCGGCTGCACCTGGTGGGCGCCGGTGGCGGGGAGGCTGACGGCCCCCACAAAGCCCGCAGCCCCACGGGCTGTGGGGCCACGCGAGCGGCTGCCAAAGAGCTTTCCAACGAGGCACGGCTTTCCCTCCTGGCTCTTCGGGCGTGGGAGCTGTCGCCAGAGCCGCGGCCCTACCGGAAAATGCTTCGCAGGCTGGCGCGGCTGTAGCTGGTGGGCGCCGGTGGCGGTGAGGCTGACGGCCGCCGCAAAGCCCGCAGCCCCACGGGCTGTGGGGCCACGCGAGCGGCTGCCAAAGAGCTTTCCAACGAGGCACGGCTTTCCCTCCTGGCTCTTCGTCCTTGGGAGCTGTCGCCAGAGTTGCGGCCCTACCGGAAAATGCTTCGCAGGCTGGTGGGGCGGCGCCACGTGGGCGCCGGTGGCTCCGAGGCTGACGGCCGCCGCAAAGCCCGCAGCCGCACGGGCTGTTTCGCCAGGCGAGCGGCTGCCAAAGAGCTTTCCAACGAGGCATGGCTTTCCCTCCTGGCTCTTCGGGCTTGGGAGCTGTCGCCAGAGTTGCGGCCCTACCGGAAAATGCTTCGCAGGCTGGTGGGGCGGCGCCACGTGGGCGCCGGTGGCTCCGAGGCTGACAACCGCCGCAAAGCCCGCAGCCCCACGGGCTGTGGGGCCACGCGAGCGGCTGCCAAAGAGCTTTCCAACGAGGCACGGCTTTCCCTCCTGGCTCTTCGGGCTTGGGAGTTGTCGTCAGAGCCGCAGCCCTACCGGAAAATGCTTCGCAGCCTGGTGAGGCGGCGACACATGGGCGCCGGTGGCAGCGAGGCTGACGGCCGCCGCAAAGCCCGCAGCCCCACAGGCTGTTTCGCCAGGCGAGCGGCTGCCAAAGAGCTTTCCAACGAGGCACGGCTTTCCCTCCTGGCTCTTCGGGCGTGGGAGCTGTCGCCAGAGCCGCAGCCCTACAGGAAAATGCTTCGCAGGCTGGCGCGGCTGCACCTGGTGGGCGCCGGTGGCTCCGAGGCTGACGGCCGCCACAAAGCCCGCAGCCCCACGGGCTGTGGGGCCACGCGATCGGCTGCCAAAGAGCTTTCCAACGAGGCACGGCTTTCCCTCCTGGCTCTTCGTGCTTGGGAGCTGTCGCCAGAGTTGCGGCCCTACCGGAAAATGCTTCGCAGGCTGGTGGGGCGGCGCCACGTGGGCGCCGGTGGCAGCGAGGCTGACGGCCGCCGCAAAGCCCGCAGCCCCACGGGCTGTGGGGCCATGCGAGCGGCCGCCAAAGAGCTTTCCAACGAGGCACGGCTTTCCCTCCTGGCTCTTCGGGCTTGGGAGCTGTTGTCAGAGCCGCAGCCCTACCGGAAAATGCTTCGCAAGCTGGCGCGGCAGCGCCACGTGGGCGCCGGTGGCGCCGAGGCTGACAGCCGCCGCAAAGCCCGCAGCCCCACGGGCTGTGCGGCCACGCAAGAGGCTGCCAAAGAGCTTTCCAACGAGGCATGGCTTTCCCTCCCTGCTCTTCGGGTGTGGGAGCTGTCGCCAGAGCCGCGGCCCTACCGGAAAATGCTTCGCAGGCTGGCGCGGCTGCACCTGGTGGGCGCCGGTAGCGGGGAGGCTGACGGTCGCCGCAAAGCCCGCAGCCACACGGGCTGTGGGGCCACGCGAGAGGCTGCCAAAGAGCTTTCCAATGAGGCATGGCTTTCCCTCCCTGCTCTTCGGGCGCGGGAGCTGTCGCCAGAGCCGCAGCCCTACCGGAAAATGCTTCGCAGGCTGGTGCGGCGGTACCACGTGGGCGCCGGTGGCGCCGAGGCTGACGGCCGCCGCAAAGCCCGCAGCCCCATGGGCTGTGGGGCCACGCGAGCGGCTGCCAAAGAGCTTTCCAACGAGGCACGGCTTTCCCTCCTGGCTCTTCGGGCTTGGGAATTGTCGTCAGAGCCGTGGCCCTACTGGAAAATGCTTCGCAAGCTGGCGCGGCGGCGCCACGTGGGCGCCGGTGGCTTAGAGGCTGACGGCCGCCGCAAAGCCCGCAGCCCCACGGGCTGTGAGGCCACGCGAGCGGCTGCCAAAGAGCTTTCCAACGAGGCACGGCTTTCCCTCCTGGCTCTTCGGGCGTGGGAGCTGTCGCCAGAGCCGCGGCCCTACCGGAAAATGCTTCGCAGGGTGGCGCGGCTGTAGCTGGTAGGCGCCGGTGGCGCTGAGGCTGACGGCCGCCGCAAAGCCCGCAGCCGCACGGGCTGTTTCGCCAGGCGAGCGGCTGCCAAAGAGCTTTCCAACGAGGCACGGCTTTCCCTCCTAGGTCTTCGGGCGTGGGAGCTGTCGCCAGAGCCGCGGCCCTACCGGAAAATGCTTCGCAGGCTGGTGGGGCGGCGCCACGTGGGCGCCGGTGGCTCCGAGGCTGACGGCCGCCGCAAAGCCCGCAGCCGCACGGGCTGTTTCGCCAGGCGAGCGGCTGCCAAAGAGCTTTCCAACGAGGCATGGCTTTCCCTCCTGGCTCTTCGGGCTTGGGAGCTGTCGCCAGAGTTGCGGCCCTACCGGAAAATGCTTCGCAGGCTGGTGGGGCGGCGCCACGTGGGCGCCGGTGGCTCCGAGGCTGACAACCGCCGCAAAGCCCGCAGCCCCACGGGCTGTGGGGCCACGCGAGCGGCTGCCAAAGAGCTTTCCAACGAGGCATGGCTTTCCCTCCTGGCTCTTCGGGCTTGGGAGCTGTCGTCAGAGCTCCAGCCCTACCGGAAAATGCTTCGCAAGCTGGCGCGGCAGCGCCACGTGGGCGCCGGTGGCGCCGAGGCTGACGGCCGCCGCAAAGCCCGCAGCCCCACGGGCTGTGGGGCCACGCGAGCGGCTGCCAAAGAGCTTTCCAACAAGGCACGGCTTTCCCTCCTGGCTCTTCGGGCGTGGGAGCTGTCGTCAGAGCCGCGGCCCTACCGGAAAATGCTTCGCAGGCTTGTGCGGCGGCGCCACGTGAACGCCGGTGGCGCGGAGGCTGACGGCCGCCGCAAAGCCCGCAGCCCCACGGGCTGTGGGGCCAGGCGAGCGGCTGCCAAAGAGCTTTCCAACGAGGCACGGCTTTCCCTCCTGGCTCTTCGTCCTTGGGAGCTGTCGCCAGAGCCACGGCCCTACCGGAAAATGCTTCGCAGGCTGGTGGGGCGGCGCCACGTGGGCGCTGGTGGCTCCGAGGCTGACGGCCGCCGCAAAGCCCGCAGCCCCACGGGCTGTGGGGCCACGCAAGCGGCTGCCAAAGAGCTTTCCAACGAGGCACGGCTTTCCCTCCTGGCTCTTCGGGCTTGGGAGTTGTCGTCAGAGCCGTGGCCCTACTGGAAAATGCTTCGCAAGCTGGCGCGGCGGCGCCTCGTGGGCGCCGGTGGCGCCGAGGCTGACGGCCGCTGCAAAGCCCGCAGCCCCACGGGCTGTTTCGCCAGGCGAGCGGCTGCCAAAGAGCTTTCCAACGAGGCACGGCTTTCCCTCCTGGCTCTTCGGGCTTGGGAGCTGTCGCCAGAGCCACGGCCCTACAGGAAAATGCTTCGCAGGCTGGCGCGGCTGCACCTGGTGGGCGCCGGTGGCGGGGAGGCTGACGGCCGCCGCAAAGCCCGCAGCCCCACGGGCTGTTTCGCCAGGCGAGCGGCTGCCAAAGAGCTTTCCAACGAGGCACGGCTTTCCCTCCTGGGTCTTCTGGCGTGGAAGCTGTCACCAGAGCCGCGGCCCTACAGGAAAATGCTTCGCAGGCTGGCGCAGCGGCGCCACGTGGGCGCCGGTGGCGCGGAGGCTGACGGCCGCCGCAAAGCCCGAAGCCCCACGGGCTGTTTTGCCAGACGAGCGGCTACCAAAGAGCTTTCCAACGAGGCACGGCTTTCCCTCCTGGCTCTTCGGGCTTGGGAGCTGTCGTCAGAGCCGCGGCCCTACAGGAAAATGCTTCGCAGGCTGGCGCGGCTGCACCTGGTGGGCGCCGGTGGCGGGGAGGCTGACGGCCGCCGCAAAGCCCGCAGCCCCACAGGCTGTTTCGCCAGGCGAGCGGCTGCCAAAGAGCTTTCCAACGAGGCACGGCTTTCCCTCCTGGGTCTTCTGGCGTGGAAGCTGTCACCAGAGCCGCGGCCCTACAGGAAAATGCTTCGCAGGCTGGCGCAGCGGCGCCACGTGGGCGCCGGTGGCGCGGAGGCTGACGGCCGCCGCAAAGCCCGAAGCCCCACGGGCTGTGGGGCCACGTGAGCGGCTGCCAAAGAGCTTTCCAACGAGGCATGGCTTTCCTTCCTGGCTCTTCGGGCTTGGGAGTTGTCGTCAGAGCCGCAGCCCTACCGGAAAATGCTTTGCAAGCTGGCGCGGCAGCGCCACGTGGGCACTGTTGGCGGCGAAGCTGACGGCCGCCGCAAAGCCCGCAGCCACACGGGCTGTTTCGCCAGGCGAGCGGCTGCCAAAGAGCTTTCCAACGAGGCACGGCTTTCCCTCCTGGCTCTTCTGGCTTGGGAGCTGTCGTCAGAACCGCAGCCCTACCGGAAAATGCTTCGCAGACTGGTGCGGCGGCGCCACGTGGGCGCTGGTGTCGCCGAGGCTGACGGCCGCCGTAAAGCCCGCAGCCCCACGGGCTGTGGGGCAACGCGAGAGGCTGCCAAAGAGCTTTCCAACGAGGCATGGCTTTCCCTCCTGGCTCTTCGGGCGTGGGAGCTGTCGCCAGAGACGCGGCCCTACCGGAAAATGCTTCGCAGGCTGGCGCAGCGGCGCCACGTGGGCGCCGGTGGCAGCGAGGCTGACGGCCGCCGCAAAGCCCGCAGCCCCACGGGCTGTGGGGGCACGAGAGCAACCGCCAAAGAGCTTTCCAACGAGGCACGGCTTTCCCTCCTGGCTCTTCGGGCGTGGGAGCTGTCGCCAGAGCCGCGGCCCTACCGGAAAATGCTTCGCAGGCTGGCGCGGCTGTAGCTGGTGGGCGCCGGTGGCGCTGAGGCTGACGGCCGCCGCAAAGCCCGCAGCCCCACAGGCTGTTTCGCCAGGCGAGCGGCTGCCAAAGAGCTTTCCAACGAGGCACGACTTTCCCTCCTGGCTCTTCGGGCGTGGGAGCTGTCGCCAGAGCCGCGGCACTACAGGAAAATGCTTCGCAGGCTGGCGCGGCTGCACCTGGTGGGCGCCAGTGGCGGGGAGGCTGACGGCCGCCACAAAGCCCGCAGCCCCACGGGCTGTGGGGCCACGCGATCGGCTGCCAAAGAGCTTTCCAACGAGGCACGGCTTTCCCTCCTGGCTCTTCGGGCTTGGGAGCTGTCGCCAGAGTTGCGGCCCTACCGGAAAATGCTTCGCAGGCTGGTGGGGCGGCGCCACGTGGGCGCCGGTGGCTCCGAGGCTGACGGCCGCCGCAAAGCCCGCAGCCGCACGGGCTGTTTCGCCAGGCGAGCGGCTGCCAAAGAGCTTTCCAACGAGGCATGGCTTTCCCTCCTGGCTCTTCGGGCTTGGGAGCTGTCGTCAGAGCCGCAGCCCTACCGGAAAATGCTTCGCAAGCTGGCACGGCAGCGCCACGTGGGCACCGTTGGCGGCGAGGCTGACGGCCGCCGCAAAGCCCGCAGCCACACGGGCTGTGGGGCCACACGTGCGGCTGCCAAAGAGCTTTCCAGCGAGGCACGACTTTCCCTCCTGGCTCTTCGGGCGTGGGAGCTGTCGCCAGAGACACGGCCCTACAGGAAAATGCTTCGCAGGCTGGCGCAGCGGCGCCACGTGGGCGCCGGTGGCAGCGAGGCTGACGGCCGCCGCAAAGCCCGCAGCCCCACAGGCTGTTTCGCCAGGCGAGCGGCTGCCAAAGAGCTTTCCAACGAGGCATGGCTTTCCCTCCTGGCTCTTCGGGCTTGGGAGCTGTCGCCAGAGTTGCGGCCCTACCGGAAAATGCTTCGCAGGCTGGTGGGGCGGCGCCACGTGGGCGCCGGTGGCTCCGAGGCTGACAACCGCCGCAAAGCCCGCAGCCCCACGGGCTGTGGGGCCACGCGAGCGGCTGCCAAAGAGCTTTCCAACGAGGCACGGCTTTCCCTCCTGGCTCTTCGGGCTTGGGAGTTGTCGTCAGAGCCGCAGCCCTACCGGAAAATGCTTCGCAGCCTGGTGAGGCGGCGACACATGGGCGCCGGTGGCAGCGAGGCTGACGGCCGCCGCAAAGCCCGCAGCCCCACAGGCTGTTTCGCCAGGCGAGCGGCTGCCAAAGAGCTTTCCAACGAGGCACGGCTTTCCCTCCTGGCTCTTCGGGCGTGGGAGCTGTCGCCAGAGCCGCAGCCCTACAGGAAAATGCTTCGCAGGCTGGCGCGGCTGCACCTGGTGGGCGCCGGTGGCTCCGAGGCTGACGGCCGCCACAAAGCCCGCAGCCCCACGGGCTGTGGGGCCACGCGATCGGCTGCCAAAGAGCTTTCCAACGAGGCACGGCTTTCCCTCCTGGCTCTTCGTGCTTGGGAGCTGTCGCCAGAGTTGCGGCCCTACCGGAAAATGCTTCGCAGGCTGGTGGGGCGGCGCCACGTGGGCGCCGGTGGCAGCGAGGCTGACGGCCGCCGCAAAGCCCGCAGCCCCACGGGCTGTGGGGCCATGCGAGCGGCCGCCAAAGAGCTTTCCAACGAGGCACGGCTTTCCCTCCTGGCTCTTCGGGCTTGGGAGCTGTCGTCAGAGCCGCAGCCCTACCGGAAAATGCTTCGCAAGCTGGCGCGGCAGCGCCACGTGGGCGCCGGTGGCGCCGAGGCTGACAGCCGCCGCAAAGCCCGCAGCCCCACGGGCTGTGCGGCCACGCAAGAGGCTGCCAAAGAGCTTTCCAACGAGGCATGGCTTTCCCTCCCTGCTCTTCGGGTGTGGGAGCTGTCGCCAGAGCCGCGGCCCTACCGGAAAATGCTTCGCAGGCTGGCGCGGCTGCACCTGGTGGGCGCCGGTAGCGGGGAGGCTGACGGTCGCCGCAAAGCCCGCAGCCACACGGGCTGTGGGGCCACGCGAGAGGCTGCCAAAGAGCTTTCCAATGAGGCATGGCTTTCCCTCCCTGCTCTTCGGGCGCGGGAGCTGTCGCCAGAGCCGCAGCCCTACCGGAAAATGCTTCGCAGGCTGGTGCGGCGGTACCACGTGGGCGCCGGTGGCGCCGAGGCTGACGGCCGCCGCAAAGCCCGCAGCCCCATGGGCTGTGGGGCCACGCGAGCGGCTGCCAAAGAGCTTTCCAACGAGGCACGGCTTTCCCTCCTGGCTCTTCGGGCTTGGGAATTGTCGTCAGAGCCGTGGCCCTACTGGAAAATGCTTCGCAAGCTGGCGCGGCGGCGCCACGTGGGCGCCGGTGGCTTAGAGGCTGACGGCCGCCGCAAAGCCCGCAGCCCCACGGGCTGTTTCGCCAGGCGAGCGGCTGCCAAAGAGCTTTCCAACGAGGCACGGCTTTCCCTCCTGGCTCTTCGGGCGTGGGAGCTGTCGCCAGAGCCGCGGCCCTACCGGAAAATGCTTCGCAGGGTGGCGCAGCTGTAGCTGGTAGGCGCCGGTGGCGCTGAGGCTGACGGCCGCCGCAAAGCCCGCAGCCGCACGGGCTGTTTCGCCAGGCGAGCGGCTGCCAAAGAGCTTTCCAACGAGGCACGGCTTTCCCTCCTAGGTCTTCGGGCGTGGGAGCTGTCGCCAGAGCCGCGGCCCTACCGGAAAATGCTTCGCAGGCTGGTGGGGCGGCGCCACGTGGGCGCCGGTGGCTCCGAGGCTGACGGCCGCCGCAAAGCCCGCAGCCGCACGGGCTGTTTCGCCAGGCGAGCGGCTGCCAAAGAGCTTTCCAACGAGGCATGGCTTTCCCTCCTGGCTCTTCGGGCTTGGGAGCTGTCGCCAGAGTTGCGGCCCTACCGGAAAATGCTTCGCAGGCTGGTGGGGCGGCGCCACGTGGGCGCCGGTGGCTCCGAGGCTGACAACCGCCGCAAAGCCCGCAGCCACACGGGCTGTGGGGCCACGCGAGCGGCTGCCAAAGAGCTTTCCAACGAGGCATGGCTTTCCCTCCTGGCTCTTCGGGCTTGGGAGCTGTCGTCAGAGCTCCAGCCCTACCGGAAAATGCTTCGCAAGCTGGCGCGGCAGCGCCACGTGGGCGCCGGTGGCGCCGAGGCTGACAACCGCCGCAAAGCCCGCAGCCCCACGGGCTGTGGGGCCACGCGAGCGGCTGCCAAAGAGCTTTCCAACAAGGCACGGCTTTCCCTCCTGGCTCTTCGGGCGTGGGAGCTGTCGTCAGAGCCGCGGCCCTACCGGAAAATGCTTCGCAGGCTTGTGCGGCGGCGCCACGTGAACGCCGGTGGCGCGGAGGCTGACGGCCGCCGCAAAGCCCGCAGCCCCACAGGCTGTTTCGCCAGGCGAGCGGCCGCCAAAGAGCTTTCCAACGAGGCACGGCTTTCCCTCCTGGCTCTTCGTCCTTGGGAGCTGTCGCCAGAGCCGCGGCCCTACCGGAAAATGCTTCGCAGGCTGGTGGGGCGGCGCCACGTGGGCGCTGGTGGTTCCGAGGCTGACGGCCGCCGCAAAGCCCGCAGCCCCACGGGCTGTGGGGCCACGCAAGCGGCTGCCAAAGAGCTTTCCAACGAGGCACGGCTTTCCCTCCTGGCTCTTCGGGCTTGGGAGTTGTCGTCAGAGCCGTGGCCCTACTGGAAAATGCTTCGCAAGCTGGCGCGGCGGCGCCTCGTGGGCGCCGGTGGCGCCGAGGCTGACGGCCGCCGCAAAGCCCGCAGCCCCACGGGCTGTGAGGCCACGCGAGCGGCTGCCAAAGAGCTTTCCAACGAGGCACGGCTTTCCCTCCTGGCTCTTCGGGCTTGGGAGCTGTCGCCAGAGTTGCGGCCCTACCGGAAAATGCTTCGCAGGCTGGTGGGGCGGCGCCACGTGGGCGCCAGTGGCTCCGAGGCTGACGGCCGCCGCAAAGCCCGCAGCCCCACGGGATGTTTCGCCAGGCGAACGGCTGCCAAAGAGCTTTCCAACGAGGCACGGCTTTCCCTCCTGGCTCTTCGGGCGTGGGAGCTGTCGTCAGAGCCGCGGCCCTACAGGAAAATGCTTCGCAGGCTGGCGCGGCGGCGCCACGTGGGCGCCGGTGTCGCTGAGGCTGACGGCCGCCGGAAAGCCCGCAGCCCCACGGGCTGTGGGGCCACGCGAGCGGCTGCCAAAGAGCTTTCCAACGAGGCACGGCTTTCCCTCCTAGGTCTTCGGGCGTGGGAGCTGTCGCCAGAGCCGCGGCCCTACCGGAAAATGCTTCGCAGGCTGGCGCAGCGGCGCCACGTGGGCGCCGGTGGCAGCGAGGCTGACGGCCGCCTCAAAGCCCGCAGCCCCACAGGCTGTTTCGCCAGGCGAGCGGCTGCCAAAGAGGTTTCCAACGAGGCACGGCTTTCTCTCCTCGCTCTTCGGGCGTGGGAGCTGTCGCCAGAGCCGCGGCCCTACAGGAAAATGCTTCGCAGGCTGGCGCGGCTGCACCTGGTGGGCGCCGGTGGCGCCGAGGCTGACGGCCGCCACAAAGCCCGCAGCCCCACGGGCTGTGGGGCCACGCAAGAGCTGCCAAAGAGCTTTCCAACGAGGCATGGCTTTCCCTCCTGGCTCTTCGGGCGTGGGAGCTGTCGCCAGAGCCGCGGCCCTACCGGAAAATGCTTCGCAGGCTGGTGCGGCTGCACCTGGTGGGCGCCGGTGGCGGGGAGGCTGACGGCCGCCGCAAAGCCCGCAGCCACACGGGCTGTGGGGCGACGCGAGTGGCTGCCAAAGAGCTTTCCAACGAGGCATGGCTTTCCCTCCTGGCTCTTCGGGCGTGGGAGCTGTCGCCAGAGCCGCGGCCCTACCGGAAAATGCTTCGCAGGCTCGTGCGGCGGCGCCACGTGGGCGCTGGTGGCTCCGAGGCTGACGGCCGCCGCAAAGCCCGCAGCCACACGGGCTGTGGGGCCACGCGAGCGGCTGCCAAAGAGCTTTCCAACGAGGCATGGCTTTCCCTCCCTGCTCTTCGGGCGTGGGAGCTGTCGCCAGAGCCGCAGCCCTACCGGAAAATGCTTCGCAGGCTGGTGCGGCGGTACCACGTGGGCGCCGGTGGCGCCGAGGCTGACGGCCGCCGCAAAGCCCGCAGCCCCATGGGCTGTGGGGCCACGCGAGCGGCTGCCAAAGAGCTTTCCAACGAGGCACGGCTTTCCCTCCTGGCTCTTCGGGCTTGGGAGTTGTCGTCAGAGCCGTGGCCCTACTGGAAAATGCTTCGCAAGCTGGCGCGGCGGCGCCACGTGGGCGCCGGTGGCTCCGAGGCTGACGGCCGCCGCAAAGCCCGCAGGCCCACGGGCTGTGAGGCCACGCGAGCGGCTGCCAAAGAGCTTTCCAACGAGGCACGGCTTTCCCTCCTGGCTCTTCGGGCTTGGGAGCTGTCGTCAGAGCCGCGGCCCTACCGGAAAATGCTTCGCAGGCTGGCGCGGCTGTAGCTGGTAGGCGCCGGTGGCGCTGAGGCTGACGGCCGCCGCAAAGCCCGCAGCCCCACGGGCTGTGGGGAGACGTGAGCGGCTGCCAAAGAGCTTTCCAACGAGGCACAGCTTTCCCTCCTGGCTCTTCGTGCTTGGGAGCTGTCGCCAGAGTTGCGGCCCTACCGGAAAATGCTTCGCAGGCTGGTGGGGCGGCGCCACGTGGGCGCCGGTGGCTCCGAGGCTGACGGCCGCCGCAAAGCCCGCAGCCGCACGGGCTGTTTCGCCAGGCGAGCGGCTGCCAAAGAGCTTTCCAACGAGGCATGGCTTTCCCTCCTGGCTCTTCGGGCGTGGGAGCTGACGCCAGAGTTGTGGCCCTACCGGAAAATGCTTCGCAGGCTGGTGGGGCGGCGCCACGTGGGCTCCGGTGGCTCCGAGGCTGACAACCGCCGCAAAGCCCGCAGCCCCACGGGCTGTGGGGCCACGCGAGCGGCTGCCAAAGAGCTTTCCAACGAGGCATGGCTTTCCTTCCTGGCTCTTCGGGCTTCGGAGTTGTCGTCAGAGCTGCAGCCCTACCGGAAAATGCTTCGCAGGCTGGCGCGGCTGCACCTGGTGGGCGCCGGTGTCGGGGAGGCTGACGGCCGCCGCAAAGCCCGCAGCCCCACGGGCTGTGGGGCCACGCGAGCGGCTGCCAAAGAGCTTTCCAATGAGACACGGCTTTCCCTCCTGGCTCTTCGTGCTTGGGAGCTGTCGCCAGAGTTGCGGCCCTACCGGAAAATGCTTCGCAGGCTGGTGGGGCGGCGTCACGTGGGCGCCGGTGGCTCCGAGGCTGACGGCCGCCGCAAAGCCCGCAGCCACACGGGCTGTTTCGCCAGGCGAGCGGCTGCCAAAGAGCTTTCCAACGAGGCATGGCTTTCCCTCCTGGCTCTTCGGGCTTGGGAGCTGTCGTCAGAGCCGTGGCCCTACCGGAAAATGCTTCGCAGGCTGGTGGGGCGGCGCCACGTGGGCGCCGGTGGCTCCGAGGCTGACAACCGCCGCAAAGCCCGCAGCCCCACGGGCTGTGGGGCCACGCGAGCGGCTGCCAAAGAGATTTCCAACGAGGCATGGCTTTCCCTCCTGGCTCTTCGGGCTTGGGAGCTGTCGTCAGAGCCGTGGCCCTACCGGAAAATGCTTCGCAAGCTGGCGCGGCAGCGCCACGTAGGCGCCGGTGGCGCCGAGGCTGACGGCCGCCGCAAAGCCCGCAGCCCCACGGGCTGTGGGGCCACGCGAGCGGCTGCCAAAGAGCTTTCCAACGAGGCACGGCTTTCCCTCCTCGCTCTTCGTGCTTGGGAGCTGTCGCCAGAGTCGCGGCCCTACCGGAAAATGCTTCGCAGGCTGGCGCGGCTGTAGCTGGTAGGCGCCGGTGGCGCTGAGGCTGACGGCCGCCGCAAAGCCCGCAGCCCCACGGGCTGTGGGGCCACGCGAGCGGCTGCCAAAGAGCTTTCCAACGAGGCACGGCTTTCCCTCCTCGCTCTTCGGGCTTGGGAGCTGTCGCCAGAGTTGCGGCCCTACCGGAAAATGCTTCGCAGGCTGGTGGGGCGGCGCCACGTGGGCGCCGGTGGCTCCGAGGCTGACGGCCGCCGCAAAGCCCGCAGCCGCACGGGCGGTTTCGCCAGGCGAGCGGCTGCCAAAGAGCTTTCCAACGAGGCATGGCTTTCCCTCCTGGCTCTTCGGGCTTGGGAGCTGTCGCCAGAGTTGCGGCCCTACCGGAAAATGCTTCGCAGGCTGGTGGGGCGGCGCCACGTGGCCGCCGGTGGCTCCGAGGCTGACGGCCGCCACAAAGCCCGCAGCCCCACGGGCTGTGAGGCCACGCGAGCGGCTGCCAAAGAGCTTTCCAACGAGGCACGGCTTTCCCTCCTGGCTCTACGGGCGTGGGAGCTGTCGCCAGAGCCGCGGCCCTACCGGAAAATGCTTCGCAGGCTGGCGCGGCTGCACCTGGTGGGCGCCGGTGGCGGGGAGGCTGACGGCCGCCACAAAGCCCGCAGCCCCACGGGCTGTGGGGCCACGCGAGCACCTGCCAAAGAGCTTTCCAACGAGGCACGGCTTTCCCTCCTGGCTCTTCGGGCGTGGGAGCTGTCGCCAGAGCCGCGGCCCTACCGGAAAATGCTTTACAGGCTGGCGCGGCTGTAGCTGGTGGGCGCCGGTGGCGTTGAGGCTGACGGCCGCCGCAAAGCCCGCAGCCCCACGGGCTGTGGGGCCACGCGAGCGGCTGCCAAAGAGCTTTCCAACGAGGCACGGCTTTCCCTCCCTGCTCTTCGGGCGTGGGAGCTGTCGCCAGAGTCGCGGCCCTACCGCAAAAAGCTCTGCATACTTGCGCGGCGGCGCCACATGGGCACCGTTGGCGGAGAGGGTGACGGCCGCCGCAAAGCCCACAGCCCCACGGGCTGTGGGGCCACGGAAGAGGCTGCCAAAGAGCTTTCCAACGAGGCACGGCTTTCCCTCCTGGCTCTTTGGGCGTGGGAGCTGTCGCCAGAGCCGCGGCCCTACCGGAAAATGCTTCGCAGGCTGGCGCAGCGGCGCCACGTGGGCGCCGGTGGCAGCGAGGCTGACGGCCGCCGCAAAGCCCGCAGCCCCACAGGCTGTTTCGCCAAACGAGCGGCTGCCAAAGAGCTTTCCAACGAGGCACGGCTTTCCCTCCTGGCTCTTCGGGCTTGGGAGCTGTCGTCAGATCTGCGGCCCTACAGGAAAATGCTTCGCAGGCTGGCGCGGCTGCACCTGGTGGGCGCCGGTGGCGGGGAGGCTGACGGCCGCCACAAAGCCCGCAGCCCCACGGGCTGTGGGGCCACGCGATCGGCTGCCAAAGAGCTTTCCAACGAGGCACGGCTTTCCCTCCTGGCTCTTCGGGCTTGGGAGCTGTCGCCAGAGTTGCAGCCCTACCGGAAAATGCTTCGCAGGCTGGTGGGGCGGCGCCACGTGGGCGCCGGTGGCTCCGAGACTGACGGCCGCCGCAAAGCCCGCAGCCCCACAGGCTGTTTCGCCAGGCGAGCGGCTGCCAAAGAGCTTTCCAACGAGGCACGGCTTTCCCTCCTGGCTCTTCGGGCGTGGGAGCTGTCGCCAGAGCCGCGGCCCTACCGGAAAATGCTTCGCAGGCTGGCGCAGCGGCGCCACGTGGGCGCCGGTGGCGCCGAGGCTGACGGCCGCCACAAAGCCCGCAGCCCCACGGGCTGTGGGGCCACGCAAGAGGCTGCCAAAGAGCTTTCCAACGAGGCATGGCTTTCCCTCCTGGCTCTTCGTGCTTGGGAGCTGTCGCCAGAGTTGCGGCCCTACCGGAAAATGCTTCGCAGGCTGGTGGGGCGGCACCACGTGGGCGCCGGTGGCTCCGAGGCTGACGGCCGCAGCAAAGCCCGCAGCCGCACGGGCTGTTTCGCCAGGCGAGCGGCTGCCAAAGAGCTTTCCAACGAGGCACGGCTTTCCCTCCTGGCTCTTCGTGCTTGGGAGCTTTCGCCAGAGCCGCGGCCCTACCGGAAAATGCTTCCCAGGCTGGCGCGGCTGCACCTGGTGGGCGCCGGTGGCGGGGAGGCTGACGGCCGCCACAAAGCCCGCAGCCCCACGGGCTGTGGGGCCACGCAAGAGGCTGCCAAAGAGCTTTCCAACGAGGCATGGCTTTCGCTCCTGGCTCTTCGGGCGTGGGAGCTGTCGCCAGAGCCGCGGCCCTACCGGAAAATGCTTCGCAGGCTGGTGCGGCTGCACCTGGTGGGCGCCGGTGGCGGGGAGGCTGACGGCCGCCGCAAAGCCCGCAGCCACACGGGCTGTGGGGCGACGCGAGTGGCTGCCAAAGAGCTTTCCAACGAGGCATGGCTTTCCCTCCTGGCTCTTCGGGCGTGGGAGCTGTCGCCAGAGCCGCGGCCCTACCGGAAAATGCTTCGCAGGCTGGTGGGGCGGCGCCACGTGGGCGCTGGTGGCTCCGAGGCTGACGGCCGCCGCAAAGCCCGCAGCCACACGGGCTGTGGGGCCACGCGAGCGGCTGCCAAAGAGCTTTCCAACGAGGCATGGCTTTCCCTCCTGGCTCTTCGGGCGTGGGAGCTGTCGCCAGAGCCGCAGCCCTACCGGAAAATGCTTCGCAGGCTGGTGCGGCGGTGCCACGTGGGCGCCGGTGGCGCCGAGGCTGACGGCCGCCGCAAAGCCCGCAGCCCCATGGGCTGTGGGGCCACGCGAGCGGCTGCCAAAGAGCTTTCCAACGAGGCACGGCTTTCCCTCCTGGCTCTTCGGGCTTGGGAGTTGTCGTCAGAGCCGTGGCCCTACTGGAAAATGCTTAGCAAGCTGGCGCGGCGGCGCCACGTGGGCGCCGGTGGCTCCGAGGCTGACGGCCGCCGCAAAGCCCGCAGCCCCACGGGCTGTGAGGCCACGCGAGCGGCTGCCAAAGAGCTTTCCAACGAGGCACGGCTTTCCCTCCTGGCTCTTCGGGCGTGGGAGCTGTCGCCAGAGCCGCGGCCCTACCGGAAAATGCTTCGCAGGCTGGCGCGGCTGTAGCTGGTAGGCGCCGGTGGCGCTGAGGCTGACGGCCGCCGCAAAGCCCGCAGCCCCACGGGCTGTGGGGCCACGTGAGCGGCTGCCAAAGAGCTTTCCAACGAGGCACAGCTTTCCCTCCTGGCTCTTCGTGCTTGGGAGCTGTCGCCAGAGTTGCGGCCCTACCGGAAAATGCTTCGCAGGCTGGTGGGGCGGCGCCACGTGGGCGCCGGTGGCTCCGAGGCTGACGGCCGCCGCAAAGCCCGCAGCCGCACGGGCTGTTTCGCCAGGCGAGCGGCTGCCAAAGAGCTTTCCAACGAGGCATGGCTTTCCCTCCTGGCTCTTCGGGCGTGGGAGCTGTCGCCAGAGTTGCGGCCCTACCGGAAAATGCTTCGCAGGCTGGTGGGGCGGCGCCACGTGGGCTCCGGTGGCTCCGAGGCTGACAACCGCCGCAAAGCCCGCAGCCCCACGGGCTGTGGGGCCACGCGAGCGGCTGCCAAAGAGCTTTCCAACGAGGCATGGCTTTCCTTCCTGGCTCTTCGGGCTTGGGAGTTGTCGTCAGAGCTGCAGCCCTACCGGAAAATGCTTCGCAGGCTGGCGCGGCTGCACCTGGTGGGCGCCGGTGGCGGGGAGGCTGACGGCCGCCGCAAAGCCCGCAGCCCCATGGGCTGTGGGGCCACGCGAGCGGCTGCCAAAGAGCTTTCCAATGAGGCACGGCTTTCCCTCCTGGCTCTTCGTGCTTGGGAGCTGTCGCCAGAGTTGCGGCCCTACCGGAAAATGCTTCGCAGGCTGGTGGGGCGGCGTCACGTGGGCGCCGGTGGCGGGGAGGCTGACGGCCGCCGCAAAGCCCGCAGCCCCACGGGCTGTTTCGCCAGGCGAGCGGCTGCCAAAAAGCTTTCCAACGAGGCATGGCTTTCCCTCCTGGCTCTTCGGGCTTGGGAGCTGTCGCCAGAGTTGCGGCCCTACCGGAAAATTCTTCGCAGGCTGGTGGGGCGGCGCCACGTGGGCGCCGGTGGCTCCGAGGCTGACAACCGCCGCAAAGCCCGCAGCCCCACGGGCTGTGGGGCCACGCGAGCGGCTGCCAAAGAGATTTCCAACGAGGCATGGCTTTCCCTCCTGGCTCTTCGGGCTTGGGAGCTGTCGTCAGAGCCGTGGCCCTACCGGAAAATGCTTCGCAAGCTGGCGCGGCAGCGCCACGTAGGCGCCGGTGGCTCCGAGGCTGACGGCCGCCGCAAAGCCCGCAGCCCCACGGGCTGTGGGGCCACGCGAGCGGCTGCCAAAGAGCTTTCCAACGAGGCACGGCTTTCCCTCCTGGCTCTTCGGGCGTGGGAGCTGTCGCCAGAGTCGCGGCCCTACCGGAAAATGCTTCGCAGGCTGGCGCGGCTGTAGCTGGTAGGCGCCGGTGGCGCTGAGGCTGACGGCCGCCGCAAAGCCCGCAGCCCCACGGGCTGTGGGGCCACGCGAGCGGCTGCCAAAGAGCTTTCCAACGAGGCATGGCTTTCCCTCCTGGCTCTTCGTGCTTGGGAGCTGTCGCCAGAGTTGCGGCCCTACCGGAAAATGCTTCGCAGGCTGGTGGGGCGGCACCACGTGGGCGCCGGTGGCTCCGAGGCTGACGGCCGCCGCAAAGCCCGCAGCCGCACGGGCGGTTTCGCCAGGCGAGCGGCTGCCAAAGAGCTTTCCAACGAGGCATGGCTTTCCCTCCTGGCTCTTCGGGCTTGGGAGCTGTCGCCAGAGTTGCGGCCCTACCGGAAAATGCTTCGCAGGCTGGTGGGGCGGCGCCACGTGGCCGCCGGTGGCTCCGATGCTGACGGCCGCCACAAAGCCCGCAGCCCCACGGGCTGTGAGGCCACGCGAGCGGCTGCCAAAGAGCTTTCCAACGAGGCACGGCTTTCCCTCCTGGCTCTACGGGCGTGGGAGCTGTCGCCAGAGCCGCGGCCCTACCGGAAAATGCTTCGCAGGCTGGCGCGGCTGCACCTGGTGGGCGCCGGTGGCGGGGAGGCTGACGGCCGCCACAAAGCCCGCAGCCCCACGGGCTGTGGGGCCACGCGAGCAGCTGCCAAAGAGCTTTCCAACGAGGCACGGCTTTCCCTCCTGGCTCTTCGGGCGTGGGAGCTGTCGCCAGAGCCGCGGCCCTACCGGAAAATGCTTCGCAGGCTGGCGCGGCTGCACCTGGTGGGCGCCGGTGGCGGGGAGGCTGACGGCCGCCACAAAGCCCGCAGCCCCACGGGCTGTGGGGCCACGCGAGCGGCTGCCAAAGAGCTTTCCAACGAGGCACGGCTTTCCCTCCCTGCTCTTCGGGCGTGGGAGCTGTCGCCAGAGTCGCGGCCCTACCGCAAAAAGCTCTGCATACTTGCGCGGCGGCGCCACATGGGCACCGTTGGCGGAGAGGCTGACGGCCGCCGCAAAGCCCACAGCCCCACGGGCTGTGGGGCCACGGAAGAGGCTGCCAAAGAGCTTTCCAACGAGGCACGGCTTTCCCTCCTGGCTCTTTGGGCGTGGGAGCTGTCGCCAGAGCCGCGGCCCTACCGGAAAATGCTTCGCAGGCTCGTGGGGCGGCGCCACGTGGGCGCCGGTGGCTCCGAGGCTGACGGCCGCCGCAAAGCCCGCAGCCCCACAGGCTGTTTCGCCAGGCGAGCGGCTGCCAAAGAGCTTTCCAACGAGGCACGGCTTTCCCTCCTGGCTCTTCGGGCGTGGGAGCTGTCGCCAGAGCCGCGGCCCTACCGGAAAATGCTTCGCAGGCTGGCGCAGCGGCGCCACGTGGGCGCCGGTGGCGCCGAGGCTGACGGCCGCCACAAAGCCCGCAGCCCCACGGGCTGTGGGGCCACGCGAGCGGCTGCCAAAGAGCTTTCCAACGAGGCATGGCTTTCCCTCCTGGCTCTTCGTGCTTGGGAGCTGTCGCCAGAGTTGCGGCCCTACCGGAAAATGCTTCGCAGGCTGGTGGGGCGGCACCACGTGGGCGCCGGTGGCTCCGAGGCTGACGGCCGCAGCAAAGCCCGCAGCCGCACGGGCTGTTTCGCCAGGCGAGCGGCTGCCAAAGAGCTTTCCAACGAGGCACGGCTTTCCCTCCTGGCTCTTCGGGCGTGGGAGCTGTCGCCAGAGCCGCGGCCCTACCGGAAAATGCTTCGCAGGCTGGCGCGGCTGTAGCTGGTGGGCGCCGGTGGCGCTGAGGCTGACGGCCGCCGCAAAGCCCGCAGCCCCACGGGCTGTGGGGCCACGCGAGCGGCTGCCAAAGAGCTTTCCAACGAGGCATGGCTTTCCCTCCTGGCTCTTCGGGCGTGGGAGCTGTCGCCAGAGACGCGGCCCTACCGGAAAATGCTTCGTAGGCTGGCGCAGCGGCGCCACGTGGACGCCGGTGGCAGCGAGGCTGACGGCCGCCGCAAAGCCCGCAGCCACACGGGCTGTTTCGCCAGGCGAGCGGCTGCCAAAGAGCTTTCCAACGAGGCACGGCTTTCCCTCCTGGCTCTTCGGGCGTGGGAGCTGTCGCCAGAGCCGCGGCCCTACCGGAAAATGCTTCGCAGGCTGGCGCGGCTGTAGCTGGTGGGCGCCGGTGGCGCTGAGGCTGACGGCCGCCGCAAAGCCCGCAGCCCCACGGGCTGTGGGGCCACGCGAGCGGCTGCCAAAGAGCTTTCCAACGAGGCACGGCTTTCCCTCCTGGCTCTTCGTGCTTGGGACCTGTCGCCAGAGTTGCAGCCCTACCGGAAAATGCTTCGCAGGCTGGCGCGGCGGCGCCACGTGGGCGCCGGTGTCGACGAGGTTGACGGCCGCTGTATAGCCCGCAGCCACACGGGCTGTGGGGCCACGCGAGCGGCTGCCAAAGAGCTTTCCAATGAGGCACGGCTTTCCCTCCTGGCTCTTCGTGCTTGGGAGCTGTCGCCAGAGTTGCGGCCCTACCGGAAAACGCTTCGCAGGCTGGTGCGGCGGAGCCACGTGGGGGCCGGTGGCTCCGAGGCTGACGGCCGCCGCAAAGCCCGCAGCCCCACGGGCTGTGGGGCCACGTGAGCGGCTGCCAAAGAGCTTTCCAACGAGGCACGGCTTTCCCTCCTGGCTCTTCGGGCGTGGGAGCTGTCGTCAGAGCCGCAGCCCTACCGGAAAATGCTTCGCAAGCTGGCGCGGCAGCGCCACGTGGGCACCGTTGGCGGCGAGGCTGACGGCCGCCGCAAAGCCCGCAGCCACACAGGCTGTTTCGCCAGGCGAGCAGCTGCCAAAGAGCTTTCCAACGAGGCACGGCTTTCCCTCCTGGCTCTTCGGGCTTGGGAGCTGTCGTCAGAGCCGCAGCCCTACCGGAAAATGCTTCGCAGACTGGTGCGGCGGCGCCACGTGGGCGCCGGTGTCGCCGAGGCTGACGGCCGCCGCAAAACCCGCAGCCCCACGGGCTGTGGGGCAACGCGAGAGGCTGCCAAAGAGCTTTCCAACGAGGCATGGCTTTCCCTCCTGGCTCTTCGGGCGTGGGAGCTGTCGCCAGAGACGCGGCCCTACCGGAAAATGCTTCGTAGGCTGGCGCGGCTGCACCTGGTGGGCGCCGGTGGCGGGGAGGCTGACGGCCGCCGCAAAGCCCGCAGCCCCACGGACTGTGGGGCCACGCGAGCGGCTGCCAAAGAGCTTTCCAACGAGGCACGGCTTTCCCTCCTAGGTCTTCGGGCGTGGGAGCTGTCGCCAGAGCCGCGGCCCTACAGGAAAATTATTCGCAGACTGGCGCGGCTGCACCTGGTGGGCGCCGGTGGCGGGGAGGCTGACGGTCGCCGCAAAGCCCGCGGCCCCACGGGCTGTGGGGCCACGCGAGCGGCTGCCAAACAGCTTTCCAACGAGGCACGGCTTTCCCTCCTGGCTCTTCGGGCGTGGGAGCTGTCGCCAGAGCCGCGGCCCTACCGGAAAATGCTTCGCAGGCTGGCGCGGCTGTAGCTGGTGGGCGCCGGTGGCGCTGAGACTGACGGCCGCCGCAAAGCCCGCAGCCCCACGGGCTGTGGGGCCACGCGAGCGGCTGCCAAAGAGCTTTCCAACGAGGCACGGCTTTCCCTCCCTGCTCTTCGGGCGTGGGAGCTGTCGCCAGAGCCGCGGCCCTACCGGATAATGCTTCGCAGGCTGGCGCAGCGGCGCCACGTGTGCGCCGGTCGCAGCGAGGCTGACGGCCGCCGCAAAGCCCGCAGCCCCACGGGCTGTGAGGCCACGCGAGCGGCTGCCAAAGAGCTTTCCAACGAGGCACGGCTTTCTCTCCTCGCTCTTCGGGCGTGGGAGGTGTCGCCAGAGCCGCGGCCCTACCGGAAAATGCTTCGCAGGCTGGTGGGGCGGCGCCACGTGGGCGCCGGTGGCTCCGAGGCTGACGGCCGCCGCAAAGCCCGCAGCCACACGGGCTGTGGGGCCACGCGAGCGGCTGCCAAAGAGCTTTTCAACGAGGCACGGCTTTCCCTCCTGGCTCTTCGGGCGTGGGAGCTGTCGCCAGAGCCGCGGCCCTACCGGAAAATGCTTCGCAGGCTGGCGCGGCGGCGCCACGTGGGCGCCGGTGGCGGGGAGGCTGACGGCCGCCGCAAAGCCCGCAGCCCCACGGGCTGTGGGGCCACGCAAGCGGCTGCCAAAGAGCTTTCCAACGAGGCACGGCTTTCCCTCCTGGCTCTTCGGGCTTGGGAGCTGTCGCCAGAGCCGTGGCCCTACTGGAAAATGGTTTGGAGGCTGGCGCGGCGGCACCACCTCGGGCTGCGGGCTTTCCTGCTGCCTTCAGAGTCTCACAGCCACCCTTTCCCACTTGGCACCACGCCAGCCTCTAGCATTTCTATTATTAAGTCAAGACAGTGTACGACTTAACATCATACAGAGCGCTACACATCAATACATGCTCAAATTAAGCATAGCCACTGGAACAATTGGCAATACAGTGCCATCGTATGTTACCAAGTGTCACATCTCATTGAAGACAATGACAGAGCGATGCAACGTCAAGCGTAACACAGTACTGGGCCGTGCGAGGCAATACGCCGTCACAGAATCACCAATAGAGAAATTCACAACGGAGTGCAGTCTTACGATAGAATCTCTAAAGCCACCGTTAAGCCAGTGACAGGCGGTACAATGCCACACGTTACAGTATACAGGGCAGTACAACCCGATTCGCAGACAAATAAATTAGAGCAAATTACAAGACTCCCAATACAGTACAGTACAATGCCAGACCGTCTCAGATGTCGGTCAAGACAATGCCAGGGCAATGCAGTGCAAGACATAACGTTATACAGGTCAGTACAAGGCAATACGCAGTCAAATGAAGAACAGTAAACTACAATACCCAAACCACACTGGCAAACAATGGCAAACAATCCCACATGTCGGTCGAGACAATGACAACGCGAGACAGAACACCGTGCAGGGCAGCGCAAGGCCGTACACAGTCAAATAGAGAACAGCTGACCAGAAAACCCGCACTACGCTGCCGTACGATCTCAAAACATCTCGGATGGCAGTCAAGGCAATTACAGGGCAAGACAAAGCACTACGTCGCAGTACACAAGGCAGTACAAGGCAATACTCAGTCAAATAAATAACAGACAGTCACAAAATTCACAGTGCAGTGAATTCACATGGGTCAGATGGCAACCAAAAGAAGGACAGGGCAATACAAGGCGAGAGGTAACCCAATACGGGGCCGGACAAGGCAATATGCAGTTGTGGCGGGTGGAGCGATTCACTTCAGTCCTGAGAGAAGTAGAGAAACATTTAGAAACATCAACACAGTGTTTCGACAAAGGCAGCAGTGAACGTAACATCCCTTTACCAGGTTCCGTGGCCACGTACCCCAGATCATTTATTGCACAGGGGCCAGGGTCAGACGAGCTGTTAGGGAGACCCTCCCGTCGAGCCACAACCCCCTTGCTTTCTAAACTCCTTCTTGAAGAGCAGTCTAAGTGCGGCTGGATCCAATTCCTAGCCCTGGACTTGGGCACCGGTTCACCTCTAAAGGATTGTATCCGCGCCATCAACCCTTTATATCACTGAGCTAAGGCTACGAGGTTTAGCGTGGTATTAGTCACTTACCGAGACTCTGTTGCGGCAAGGGATCTCTCAGCCTTGAGGAGCAGAACCTGAAGCAAGCGTCCCCGCTCAAGGGCACATCCTGGTGCTATGACAGACTATGACAGGCAATACTATGACAGGGCAATACAATGCGAGACGTAACTTTACACAGGGCAGTACAAGGCCAATACACAGTCAAATAGGGAATGACCGATCACAAAATTGATGCACGGTCAAATAGAGTACAACAGCCTAAGAAGCCCTCAATACAGTGCCTGTCAACGCCAGAATACATCAGATGGCTCGCAGCACGGTGAGAGGGCAATACGACGCAAGACTCAGGAAAATACAGGGCAGTACAAAGCAATACGTAGTCAAATATAGAACAGCCGATCAAAAACACCCTCAGTTCGGTGCGGTACAACCCCAGAGAGTGTAAAAGGACAGTTAAGACTATTTCATGGCAACACAACGCACAATGTAACACAATACAGGTTGCTACAACACGATACAGAATAATATAGGAAACAACCCATCAAAACGCCACAATACGGTGCAGTACGATCCCACACGGTCTCGGGTGGCAGTCAAAACAACTATAGGGCGACACGATCCAAGATGCAACATTACACGACAGAGCAGAACTGAAGACGCAGTCAACTAAATACCAACCAATTAGAAGAACCGCAATACAGTGCGGGAGAAAACAAAAATAAATGGAGATGCCAGTCAAGACAATGACAGAGCAATACAAGGCAAGAAATAACGCAATACAGGGCAGTACAGTGAAATACACGGTCAAATAAATAACTGATTAAGTATCCCGCAATACCGTGCGATGCAATGCCAAAACGCGTGAGACAGCAGTCGAGGCAGTGACAGAGCTATACAATGGAAGACGTAACAATGCAGGGCTGTACAACACCAAAATGTATCAGATGGCACTCAGAACAATAACATGGCGATACAATGCAAGCCGCAACACAATACAAGGTGGTAACAAGGCAATACACGGTCAAACACAGACTAACGAATAAAACCTGCACAATACGGATCGCTGCAATCCCAGAACATCTAAAGTGACAGTGAACGGAATGACGGGGCAGTACAATGCAAGATACAACACTAGACAGGGCAATACGCATTCAAATAACGCACAACCGATTAAAAAACCCACAATACACACCAGTACAATGCCGGAACAGATCAGATGGCAGTCCGGGCAAATAGAGGACAATACAATGCCAAACGTGATGCCATACAGGGCCGGACAAGGCAATACGCAGTTGTGGCAGGCCGAGCGGCTAACTTCGCTTCTAAGAGAGAAGCGGTGAAACATTCAGAAACATCAACACAGTGATTCTCCAAAGGCAGCAGCGCATGTGACGGCGCTTTACCAGATTCCATATGGCCACGCACCCCGGATTATTTACTGCCTAGGGGCCAGGGTCAGACAAGCTGTCAGGGAGACCCTCCCGTTGAGTCACGAGGCTCGGAAAGGACCCCCTTGCTTTCTAAACTCCTTCTCGGAGAGGAGTCTAGGTGCGGCTGGATCCAATTCCTAGCCCCGGACTTAGGCAACGGTTCACCTCTAAAGGATTGTATCTGCGCCATCGACCCTTTATATCACTGAGCTAAGGCTACAAGGTTTTGTATGCTATTAGTCACTTACTGAGAATCTGTTGCGGCAAGGCATCTCTATCTCGAGGAGCAGAACCTTAATTGAGCGTCCCTGCTCAAGGGGAGATCCTGGCACGGAGGCCCCTGCCATGCAGAAGTCAAAAGGCTCTTGGGCTGTCCACTATTTATGGGGTAAGCTAATTGACTTATAGTCACATCAGCACAGGAACAAAATATCTAGGTCCCCACTGTGTTGCCAACCATCCCCCAACTTCAAGTACCACTCAGAACAACTCCATGGATGATTGGGGCGCCAAAACGAAGGGGCGCCCGCACCACCCCAGCAGTCAAATAAGGAACAACCAATGGAACTTTCACAATAAATAAGTACAATCCCAGACAGTCCAAAGTAACAGCCAAGACAACGACAGACCAATACAGTGCAAGACCTAACATCACACAGAGCAGTAAAAGGCAACGCGCAGCCAAGTCAAGAACAGTTAAAATACCCATAATCCAGTGCAGCACTATGACACTGTCCCAAAACGCAGTCAAAACAATGACAGAGTAATGCAACACGAGCTGTAACACAATACAGGGCAGCACAAAGCAATACACAGTCACACAAAGAACAGCCAATTACAAAACCCACAACAGAACGCCCTACGATCTCAGGAAGTCTCAGAGGGCAGTCACGGCAAATACAGGGCAATACGGTGCAAGATAACACAATACAGGCCACTGCCAGCCAATACTCAGTCAAATAAATAACAGACAGTCAAAAAATTCACAATGCAGTGCACTACTATGACACCATGGGTCAGGTGGCAATCATGACAACGATAGGGCAATACAAGGCAAGACGTAACCCAACACGGGGCCGGACAAGGCAATATGCAGTTGTGGCAGGTGGAGCCATTCACTTCACTCCTAAGAGAAAAGTAGAGAAACATTCAGAAACATCAACACAGTGATTCTCCAAAGGCAGCAGTGCGCATGACGGCGCTTTATCAGGTTCCGTGGCCACGGACCCTGGATTATTTCCTGCCTAGGGGCCAGGGTCAGACGAGCTGTCAGGGAGACCCTCCCGTTGAGTCACGAGGCTCGGAAAGGACCCCCTTGCTTTCTAAACTCCTTCTCGGAGAGGAGTCTAGGTGCGGCTGGATCCAATTCCTAGCTCGGAGAGGACCCCCTTGCTTTCTAAACTCCTTCTCGGAGAGGAGTCTAGGTGCGGCTGGATCCAATTCCTAGCCCCGGACTTGGGCAACGGTTCACCTCTAAAGGATTATGTCTGTGCCGTCAACCCTTTACATGGCTCATAAAAAACAGCTGATGAAGGAAGTGACAATATGGTGGCCTACAACGGCAGAATAGATCAGATGACAATCAAGACAACAACAGAGCAATACAATGGAAGACGTAACACCACACGGGGCCGGACAAGGCAATACACAGCCACATCAGAACCCATGACAGACATCAAACTACAGTCCAGACCTAGGACAGATTCTCTAACGTGACCGTCAAGACGACAGGGCAATGCAATGCAAGATGTAACACAGGCCATATGCAGTTGTGGCGGGCGCAATGATAAAATTCACTCCTAAGAGAGAGGTAGAGAAACATTAACAAACATAACAGTGATTCACTAAAGGTAGCAGCGCACGTGATGGCACTTTACCAGGTTCCATATGGCCACGCACCCCGGGTCATTTACTGCCTCAGGGCCAGGGTCTGACACGCTGTCTGGGAGACCCTCCTGTTGAGTCACGAGGCTCGGAAAGGACCCCCTTGCTTTCTAAACTCCTTCTCCGAGAGGAGTCTAGGTGCGGCTGGATCCCATCCTCGCCCCGGACTTGGGCAACGGTTCACCTCTAAAGGATCATATCTGCGTGATCAAACCCTTCGTATCGCTCAGCTAAGATGGCAAAGTCTGGCATGCTGTTAGTCACTTACCCAGAATCTGTTGCGGCAAGGCTTCTCTCAACCTAGAGGAGCAGAACCTTAAGTGAGTGTCCCCGGGAAACGCTGGCAAACAGGCCGCTGCCTTGCAAGGAAGCTCAAAGGGCTCTTGGTCTGTCCGCTAGGTCTACAGCAAGCTAACTGACTCACAGTGTCTTGACTCTGGTGCCAGCCACCCCACAAAGTTCAAGTGCCACTCGTAGCGACTCCTGCTGGTCGTTATAGCTCGAGCAGCAGCCTGGAGGAAAAAGGGGGGTGACATCGCAACAGCGGTCAAATACAGACCAACCGGTTAAAAATTGCACAATACTGTGCCAGAGACTCTAAAATAACTGGCAAGACAACGACAGGGCAACACCATGCAAGATCTAACCTTACACAGGGCAGTACAAGGCAACATACAATCAAATGCAGAGCAGACAATGAAAGAATTGACGGTACGGTGCCATACAACGGTAGAATATATCAGATGTCGGTCACCACAATGACAGAGCAATACAAGGCAAGACGTAACGCGATACGGGGCCCTACCAGGCGACACAGTCAAGGAAACAACAACCCATGAAAGAATTCACAATACAGCGCGGTCCTAGGACGGAACGTGTAAAATGACCGTCGAGACAGTGACAGGGCAATACAATGCAAGACACAACACCATACCAGGTGGTAACAAGGCAACATGCAGCCAAACGAAGAACAACCGATTAAGAAACACAGCATACGTTCAACTGTAATACCAGAAAACATCAGAAGGCAGTCAAGACAACGACAGCACACTATAACATGAGAAGTAACACAATACACAGCAGTACAAGGCATTACACAGTCAAATAAAGAAGAACCGATTAAAAACCACACAATACAGTGCGGTGCGATGCCAGAGTGGATCAGAAGGCAGTCGAGACTATGACGGGGCAATATAATGCAAGATGTTACACAATACAGGGCGGTACAAGGCATTAGAAAGCCAGATGAAGAACAACCGATTAAAAAACCCGCAATACAGCGTGGTACGAGGCCCGAACAGATCAGAAGGCAGTCAAGGCTACGACGGGGCAATATAACACGAGACATAACGCAATAGAGGGCGGTACAAGGCATTACACAGTCAAAGAACAACCGATTAAAAAAAAAAAACCACGCAACACGGTGTGGTACGATGCCAGAATAGATCACAGAGCAATCAAGAGCGTGACGGGGCAACACGATGCGAAACCGATACTGAGTGAGGCGGAGCAATACTATTTCAAATATACAAGAACATAGTACGGAACCAAATTCTTAAGCGTACGACACAAGACCATCTCAAATGGCAGTCAAGGAAGTTACCGAGCAACGTAATCCCGATTTGCACAAAATGGTACCATCAGGCACCATCACGTCCGTCAACACTAAGTTGTACTGCAACTGTACCCCGCATCACACGCGCCGTACCCTTCTGCTCACCTGCTCCGCATGGATTCTGGGTTTGGACTTTGTGGCACACTCTGGTTCTGGCACCTAAAACACCTAAGACACACAATATTACTCTTGAGCTTACGGGAAACCACCACCCCCATGCGCTACCTCTCTGCTACCCAGCTCACCTCCAACGCTCGTCCGGCTCCGGATGCCTGCGGCGCCTGCAAAACCAAAGACAAACACTCCCCTGAGCCGCAATGTAGCACTGGGCTATTAGACGCCAACGTGTCCACAACCGCCTCACTTGCTGGGACTACTCAGTGGGTGCGCAGCATCGCCCCTCTGACCCTGCATGTCACACCAACCGAAGAAACACACGCCGAGATACTGCCCAAAACCCTACCAAATTCCCCATCTCCCACTCCCTCACCTTGCCCGCCCATCCTCCCCCTCCTGGCTCTTCGGGCGTGGGAGCTGTCGCCAGAGCCGCGGCCCTACCGGAAAATGCTTCGCAGCCTGGTGAGGCGGTGACACATGGGCGCCGGTGGCAGCGAGGCTGACGGCCGCCGCAAAGCCCGCAGCCCCACAGGCTGTTTCGCCAGGCGAGCGGCTGCCAAAGAGCTTTCCAACGAGGCACGGCTTTCCCTCCTCGCTCTTCGGGCGTGGGAGCTGTCGCCAGAGCCGCAGCCCTACAGGAAAATGCTTCGCAGGCTGGCGCGGCTGCACCTGGTGGGCGCCGGTGGCGGGGAGGCTGACGGCCGCCACAAAGCCCGCAGCCCCACGGGCTGTGGGGCCACGCGATCGGCTGCCAAAGAGCTTTCCAACGAGGCACGGCTTTCTCTCCTGGCTCTTCGTGCTTGGGAGCTGTCGTCAGAGCCGCGGCCCTACAGGAAAATGCTTCGCAAGCTGGCGCGGCAGCGCCACGTAGGCGCCGGTGGCTCCGAGGCTGACGGCCGCCACAACGCCCGCAGCCCCACGGGCTGTGGGGCCACGCGATTGGCTGCCAAAGAGCTTTCCAACGAGGCACGGCTTTCCCTCCTGGGTCTTCGGGCGTGGGAGCTGTCGCCAGAGCCGCGGCCCTACCGGAAAATGCTTCACAGGCTGGTGCGGCGGCGCCACGTGGGCGCCGGTGGCGCAGAGGCTGACGGCCGCCGCAAAGCCCGCAGCCCCACGGGCTGTGGGGCCACGCGAGCGGCTGCCAAATAGCTTTCCAGCGAGGCACGGCTTTCCCTCCTGGCTCTTCAGGCGTGGGAGCTGTCGCTAGATCCGCGGCCCTACCGGAAAATGCTTCGCAGGCTGGTGCGGCGGCGCCACGTGGGTGCCGGTGTCTCCGAGGCTGACGGTCGCCGCAAAGCCCGCAGCCCCACGGGCTGTTTCGCCAGGCGAGCGGCTGCCAAAGAGCTTTCCAACGAGGCACGGCTTTCCCTCCTGGCTCTTCGGGCGTGGGAGCTGTCGCCAGAGCCGCGGCCCTACTGGAAAATGCTTCGCAGGCTGGCGCGGCTGTAGCTGGTGGGCGCCGGTGGCGGGGAGGCTGACGGCCGCCGCAAAGCCCGCAGCCCCACGGGCTGTGGGGCCACGCGAGCGGCTGCCAAAGAGCTTTCCAACGAGGCATGGCTTTCCCTCCTGGCTCTTCGGGCTTGGGAGCTGTCGCCAGAGTTGCGGCCCTACCGGAAAATGCTTCGCAGGCTGGTGGGGCGGCGCCACGTGGCCGCCGGTGGCTCCGAGGCTGACGGCCGCCACAAAGCCCGCAGCCCCACGGGCTGTGAGGCCACGCGAGCGGCTGCCAAAGAGCTTTCCAACGAGGCACGGCTTTCCCTCCTGGCTCTACGGGCGTGGGAGCTGTCGCCAGAGCCGCGGCCCTACCGGAAAATGCTTCGCAGGCTGGCGCGGCTGCACCTGGTGGGCGCCGGTGGCGGGGAGGCTGACGGCCGCCACAAAGCCCGCAGCCCCACGGGCTGTGGGGCCACGCGAGCAGCTGGCAAAGAGCTTTCCAACGAGGCACGGCTTTCCCTCCTGGCTCTTCGGGCGTGGGAGCTGTCGCCAGAGCCGCGGCCCTACCGGAAAATGCTTTACAGACTGGCGCGGCTGTAGCTGGTGGGCGCCGGTGGCGTTGAGGCTGACGGCCGCCGCAAAGCCCGCAGCCCCACGGGCTGTGGGGCCACGCGAGCGGCTGCCAAAGAGCTTTCCAACGAGGCACGGCTTTCCCTCCCTGCTCTTCGGGCGTGGGAGCTGTCGCCAGAGTCGCGGCCCTACCGCAAAAAGCTCTGCATACTTGCGCGGCGGCGCCACATGGGCACCGTTGGCGGAGAGGGTGACGGCCGCCGCAAAGCCCACAGCCCCACGGGCTGTGGGGCCACGGAAGAGGCTGCCAAAGAGCTTTCCAACGAGGCACGGCTTTCCCTCCTGGCTCTTTGGGCGTGGGAGCTGTCGCCAGAGCCGCGGCCCTACCGGAAAATGCTTCGCAGGCTGGCGCAGCGGCGCCACGTGGGCGCCGGTGGCAGCGAGGCTGACGGCCGCCGCAAAGCCCGCAGCCCCACAGGCTGTTTCGCCAAACGAGCGGCTGCCAAAGAGCTTTCCAACGAGGCACGGCTTTCCCTCCTCGCTCTTCGGGCTTGGGAGCTGTCGTCAGATCTGCGGCCCTACAGGAAAATGCTTCGCAGGCTGGCGCGGCTGCACCTGGTGGGCGCCGGTGGCGGGGAGGCTGACGGCCGCCACAAAGCCCGCAGCCCCACGGGCTGTGGGGCCACGCGATCGGCTGCCAAAGAGCTTTCCAACGAGGCACGGCTTTCCCTCCTGGCTCTTCGGGCGTGGGAGCTGTCGTCAGAGTTGCAGTCCTACCGGAAAATGCTTCGCAGGCTGGTGGGGCGGCGCCACGTGGGCGCCGGTGGCTCCGAGACTGACGGCCGCCGCAAAGCCCGCAGCCCCACAGGCTGTTTCGCCAGGCGAGCGGCTGCCAAAGAGCTTTCCAACGAGGCACGGCTTTCCCTCCTGGCTCTTCGGGCGTGGGAGCTGTCGCCAGAGCCGCGGCCCTACCGGAAAATGCTTCGCAGGCTGGCGCAGCGGCGCCACGTGGGCGCCGGTGGCGCCGAGGCTGACGGCCGCCACAAAGCCCGCAGCCCCACGGGCTGTGGGGCCACGCAAGAGGCTGCCAAAGAGCTTCCCAACGAGGCATGGCTTTCCCTCCTGGCTCTTCGTGCTTGGGAGCTGTCGCCAGAGTTGCGGCCCTACCGGAAAATGCTTCGCAGGCTGGTGGGGCGGCACCACGTGGGCGCCGGTGGCTCCGAGGCTGACGGCCGCAGCAAAGCCCGCAGCCGCACGGGCTGTTTCGCCAGGCGAGCGGCTGCCAAAGAGCTTTCCAACGAGGCACGGCTTTCCCTCCTGGCTCTTCGGGCTTGGGAG